>NC_091219.1:16592365-16727365 GCF_040958095.1 Procambarus clarkii
CCCAGTCCTCGACCAGGCCTCCACCCCCAGGAAGCAGCCCGTGACAGCTAACACCCAGGTACCTATTTTACTGCTAGGTAACAGGGGCATAGGGTGAAAGAAACTCTGCCCATTGTTACTCGCCGGCGCCTGGGATCGAACCCAGGACCACAGGATCACAAGTCCAGCGTGCTGTCCGCTCGGCCGACCGGTTCCCTGTGGCCAATTTAAAATTGTATTTAATTGGGTGGAGTAATAAACTGGGTGTGCGTTAGGGCCTCCTGAGGTCACGGTGGTGTTAGTCTCATAAACTACCATCACACTCTGAATTGATTTATGTTAGCTATGTCACTAGGTCATCAGTGCTGTAATTTGCTTAGTTAAACACATTTTGAGGCTGGCTTCCTGAACCCGTTATGTGCGCGTGTAAACTTTCCCACTATCGCTCACACATGCGTATGAGATGCATTATCAATCAATTAAAATAAACTGAAGAATAACTACAACTTATTGATGGAATAATTTGGGATTGAATTGTTGCCATAGTTCCTTAAGTTTAATATGACTGAGATATGTTGATGAAGTGTTTCCTGTGAAGGAACGTATGATGGAATACTTAGCCGCACAATAAACTTTCTCCTCGGACCAAAATTTAAAAATGATATAGTGGAGAAGGCCGGTAGTGGGTGCCTCCTTGGCCACTAAAACTCTCACGTATTCGAAGGGAAAGCATCAAGTACAGAAATATCACGGAGTTTGGCATTTCTTGGGTGAGAAATGTGCCTTATGAAAAAGCGTCCGCGAGGACATGCAGTGTTCCCGCTGGTTGGGCGAGGCGTCCTCTTACAAATTACGTCGCTTTTCGCCCGTATGCGTCACGACAAAAAATAGCCGTATTGGGAATTTCAAAACAATGGAAATCTATTTTCTAAATGAAATGGGCCCAAAAGAGCAAGTTAAGGGTCCTCTGGTAGGTTAAGAGGGCAGGAAGTTCTCCTAAGGTTTCAAAACGTCATGAAAATCGTTAATTGAAAGTTTCCTCACCTAACCTAACAGCCTAAGCCAGAGGACCCATAACAGAAAACGGGACAGAGTGCCAATTTCGCGAGCCGCTTCCATTTTCCACTACGGCGACGATTTTAAGCCTTAGTGCGCATACGAGCGGAAAGCGACGTAATTTGTACACGTGCCCGCGCCCCCACTAACCTTACCTTAGGGAGGTTGGTGCTAGGGAGAGGGTCCTCCTCAACTTACACTCAGCCATTACCATTGCACTTACACACTCTAGCGAAGACAAATGGTGGTAACTGCCAAACAAAACTATACACTGTACTACTACACTGCCTACTTAGTGATGCTAGCGAACAGCGAACTAGTGATGCTAGCGAACAGCGAACTAGTGATGCTAGCGAACAGCGAACTAGCGATGGTAGCGAACAGCGAACTAGTGATGCCAGCGAACAGCAAACTAGTGATGTCAGCGAACAGTGAACTAGTGATGCTAGCGAACAGCGAACTAGTGATGGTAGCGAACTAGTGATGCCAGCGAACAGCGAACTAGTGATGCTAGCGAACAGCGAACTAGCGATGGTAGCGAACAGCGAACTAGTGATGCCAGCGAACAGCGAACTAGTGATGTCAGCGAACAGAGAACTAGTGATGCTAGCGAACAGCGAACTAGTGATGGTAGCGAACAGCGAATTAGTGATGCCAGCGAACAGCGAACTAGTGATGCCAGCGAACAGCGAACTAGTGATGCCAGCGAACAGCGAACTAGTGATGCCAGCGAACACATTTGCTTTCCCAAAGATGACAGAGTGACCCTTGTGAGGAGGGCAGCGTGTTGTAAGCCTACACCAGCCTAACCTCATAAACCCTTAATAATGTTGTCAAGTGAGGGCACTATGTGAGCATGTGGCTGGCAGCTTGGCAGTGGCGCCATGCGGCCACATGGCCACACCCACACCTCCCCCTCCCCACTCGACATACATACCTACCATACCACACCAGCACTGCCTACACCCACACTTCCTACACTATCTTGGGCACCAACACCCCCTGGTACACATCATGCCCGCTACCACTACCACCACCACCTCCCTCTCTCAACACACTCCAAGTTACATATCCCACAATGTGCCCATTATATTATACAACCCCCCATCCCCCGAACCTACCCACCTTCACACATGATATTCTGTAAAGATATAACAATTTTGCACCAAGATTGTAACCTTTTGTTGAATTGCTGAATGTCTACTGCAAATTGTCTGTGTACCTTGTCATACAAGTACTTGTGTGTACGTCAGGTATATTCTGTATGTGTGTAAAGGAAGCAATGTATATGTTTATCACTGTAATGTATATGTTGCAAGTTAGTGTTCCAAGTTACAATACGCCAGGGCCATTATACTTTGTTTCTAACTGACATAAGCATAAAGCGTAATATTTATCCAACTTGAACAAAATCATGTAATTGAGTGAGATGTTTTTCTTCCTTGAGTGAGACTTCCTGTTCTCATCCAGTGTTAGGGCCATATATATATATATATATATATATATATATATATATATATATATATATATATATATATATATATATATATATATGTGTGTGTATATCACGAAAATAAACACGTGATTAAGAATGTGACAATGTCAGACCACGAAGGAAAATGAAACAGGAAATTTCCTTAAGTACTTTCGTATATTAAATACATCTTCAGAAGGTCCTTCTGGACCTTCTGAAGATGCATATATATATATATGTCTGCATATATATATATATATATATATATATATGACAATGTCAGACCACGTCTGCATATATATCTGCATATATATCTGCATATAGATGTCTGCATATATATATATATATATATATATATATATATATGACAATGTCAGACCACGAAGGAAAATGAAACAGGAAATTTCCTTAAGTACTTTCGTATATTAAATACATCTTCAGAAGGTCCTTCTGGACCTTCTGAAGATGTATTTAATATACGAAAGTACTTAAGGAAATTTCCTGTTTCATTTTCCTTCGTGGTCTGACATTGTCATATATATATATATATATATATATATATATGCAGACAAGCCTGAATGGTCCCCAGGACTATATGCAACTGAAAACTCTCACCCCAGAAGTGACTCGAACCCATACTATCAGGAGCAATGCAATTGGTATGTACAGAACGCCTTAATCCACTTGACCATCTCGACAGGACATAAGGTGATAGCCGAATCTATTAGATAGCTTTGGCTATAATAGCTATCTAATAGCCAAAGCTATTAGATAGCTTCGGCTATCACCTCATGTCCGGTCGAGATGGTCAAGTGGATTAAGGCGTCCTGAACATACCAGTTGCGTTGCTCCTGGCAGTATGGGTTCGAGTCACTTCTGGGGTGTGAATTTTCAGTATATATATAATATATATATATATATATATATATATATATATATATATATATATATATATATGTCGTACCTAGTAGCCAGAACGCACTTATCAGCCTACAATGCAAGGCCCGATTTGCCTAATAAGCCAAGTTTTCATGAATTAATATGTTTTCTCTAGTTTTTTTCTTACGAAATGATAAAGCGACCCATTTCATTATGTATGAGGTCAATTTTTTTTTAATGGAGTTAAAATTAACGTAGATATATGACCGAACCTAACCAACCCTACCTAACCTAACCTAACCTATCTTCATAGGTTAGGTTCGGTTAGGTAGCAGAAAAAGTTAGGTTAGGTTAGGTTAGGTAGGTTAGGTAGTCGAAAAAACAATAATTCATGAAAACTTGGCTTATTAGGCAAATCGGGCCTTGAATAGTAGGCTGATAAGTACGTTCTGGCTATTAGGTACGACATATATATATATATATATATATATATATATATATGTATATATATATATATAATGAGGCAGTAACGCCATTATATAAGTGCAGACACAAACAGCAGGACATAAATGAAGACCTTAGAGCACAAGGTGGGCGGCCCCACAGCTCTTGATGGGGTCCAGACCCAGCCAGTAAGTGCTGCCTCACCGCCAATACTGACTGTCTCTCTGAACATAACCTTGGGGGTGATCAGCGAACTCTCACATAATATTACAGTTCCCCGTCGCTGCCCACCGCCGCCTGGGGCCAGATTCACGAAAGCACTTACGAACGTGTACATCTTTCCTCAATCTTTGATGGCTTTGGTTACATTTATTAAACAGTTTACAAGCATGAAAACTTGGCATTCAACTGTTGTTATTGTTATAAACAGTCTCCTGGTGCTTCGGAGCTCATTAACTATTTAATAATTGGAAACAAAGCCGCCAAAGACTGAGAAAAAATATACATGTTCGTAAGTGCTTGCGTAAGTGCTTTCGTGAATCTGGCCCCTGGATACTAACCTGTAGCCAGTCCTTCGTCCTTCCGTCATAATACATATTATTACAACACTTATTTTGAAATGAACTGAAAAATTATTTTTATTTGGGGCATCTGACCAGCCATTATCAAAAGTCGCAACAATTTGTGTATCCGTATTAATTTAATCAATCAATATGGCGAAAGGAATATGACATTAGCTGAATTTCAGCGCGAATTTGGGTTAAGTGCGCGTGAGACAAAGCTCAAGTTGAAACCCACATTTGCTGGATTTCTCCCGGCATTTACTCCTTATATAAATGCCAATTATCAAACCTTTATTGTCAACACTTTATCTTAAAATATTTATGAAGAACACATCAATGAAAACATCGTATTTTAATTAAACGACAAAAAATGATGAATTGTAGCGTTGTGATGAAGGGGGGTGATGAGTGTCGGCGGACCTGGGGCCAGATTCACGAAAGCACTTACGCATGCACTTACGAACATGTATATCTTTTCTCAATCTTTGGCGGCTTTGTTTCCAATTATTAAACAGTTTACAAGTATGAAAACTTGCCAATCAACAGTTGTTATTGTTATAAACAGCCTCCTGGTACTTCGGAGCTCATTAACTGTTTAATAATTGTAAACAAAGCCGCCAAAGATTGAGAAAAGATGTACAGGTTCGTAAGTGCTTGCGTAAGTGCTTCGTGAATCTGGCCCCAGGTGGTGAAGAACAAGACTAGCGGGGTACTCACTCAGGGTGGCGACTGACCAGCCGCTCCAGCTTCTCCTTGGCCGAGGCGTAGGCCACAGCGCTCACCGTGTGTAGGTACTGGAGCACCACCTCAGCCTGGCTCTCTAGCGCCTCCACCTCCTCCTCCAGCTCCTCGGCCTCCTCCTCCAACGCCTGCAACACATCAACAACAACATTTAAACTACCCATCATTCTATGCATGCGAACATTAAACACAACTTATGGTATACACAGAGCTGTCAGCCGACTCTTCCACAAGGTCACAATGATGAACAAACCTTCAATACAATCAATAAATACATTTCAGTAAAGTAAATGGTATAATCACTAAAAAAATCCAGTTATTGTTCTCATATTATACAAATTACAAAGTGCTATGAAAGTAGCAGCTCAAATATCTACGTTTTCTACGTATTGGTAGGTTAGGTTGGGTGGGTTGCTTGGGGTCGTACGATCCACTCACTCTCTGCCAGGAGTATGACATGTGAGGGATGATAACAGTTATATGACAGGTGAGGGATGATAACAGTTATATGACAGGTGAGGGATGATAACAGGTATATGGCAGGTGAGTGATGATAACAGGTATATGACCGGTGAGTGATGATAACAGGTATATGACAGGTGAGGGATGATAACAGGTATATGACAGCTGAGTGATGATAACAGGTATATGACAGGTGAGGGATGATAACAGGTATATGACAGCTGAGTGATGATAACAGGTATATGACAGGTGAGGGATGATAACAGGTATATGACAGGTGAGGGATGATAACAGGTATATGACAGGTGAGGGATGATAACAGGTATATGACAGGTGAGTGATGATAACAGGTATATGACAGCTGAGTGATGATAACAGGTATATGACAGGTGAGGGATGATAACAGGTATATGACAGGTGAGGGATGATAACAGGTATATGACAGGTGAGGGATGATAACAGGTATATGACAGCTGAGTGATGATAACAGGTATATGACAGGTGAGGGATGATAACAGGTATATGACAGGTGAGGGATGATAACAGGTATATGACAGCTGAGTGATGATAACAGGTATATGACAGGTGAGGGATGATAACAGGTATATGACAGCTGAGTGATGATAACAGGTATATGACAGGTGAGGGATGATAACAGGTATATGACAGGTGAGGGATGATAACAGGTATATGACAGGTGAGGGATGATAACAGGTATATGACAGGTGAGGGATGATAACAGGTATATGACAGCTGAGTGATGATAACAGGTATATGACAGGTGAGGGATGATAACAGGTATATGACAGGTGAGGGATGATAACAGGTATATGACAGCTGAGTGATGATAACAGGTATATGACAGGTGAGGGATGATAACAGGTATATGACAGCTGAGTGATGATAACAGGTATATGACAGGTGAGGGATGATAACAGGTATATGACAGGTGAGGGATGATAACAGGTATATGACAGGTGAGGGATGATAACAGGTATATGACAGGTGAGGGATGATAACAGGTATATGACAGCTGAGTGATGATAACAGGTATATGACAGGTGAGGGATGATAACAGGTATATGACAGGTGAGGGATGATAACAGGTATATGACAGGTGAGGGATGATAACAGGTATATGACAGGTGAGGGATGATAACAGGTATATGACAGGTGAGGGATGATAACAGGTATATGACAGGTGAGGGATGATAACAGGTATATGACAGGTGAGGGATGATAACAGGTATATGACAGGTGAGGGATGATAACAGGTATATGACAGGTGAGGGATGATAACAGGTATATGACAGATGAGTGATGATAACAGGTATATGACAGGTGAGGGATGATAACAGGTATATATCAGATGAGTTTCCAACCCTCACACAAGTGCACCTCCGTATTATAGCATCCATTACTATATAGTCGTAATGGCTTGCCGCTTTCTCCCTAATAGTTCCCTTCCCTTGTTTTGCAAATTTTATTGTCGTTATTTTATTAATTAACGACTTAATTAATCAACTTGTTTATTAATTGAACAAGTTTAATATGGTGAGATTATATCCCGCCCATCCTCCTACACGGATAGTACATGTCTGAGGTGTTTGGTGGGACGGAGCCATATGGAGTGATGCACCACCAGTGGTGACTTCTCTTACTGAATTTAACCGCATCATAAGTATTAGACCTAACTTAACTCCTTTAGTAATCCTAAGTCTAATTAACACTCACTCTCTTAGGCCTACTATAGTATATGTATGTGTGTGTGTGTGTGTGTGTGTGTGTGTGTGTGTGTATATATATATATATATATATATATATATATATATATATATATATATATATATATATATATATATATATATATATATATATATACATACACACAGCTCGCCGGCATCCAGTGTTGGGAATACACTTGGTGCTCTCAGCAGTAACATCTACTCTCGCCTCCAGAGGAGACAGTAGATGCAAACCGCCTTTGTATAATGTCATTGGACCCCTTTTCGATTAATGTAAAAGCCACCTGTATTTATATTTCTCTTTTAATTTTGTGAAGAACAAAGTGTCTATGGGGGTTTTGTTTTTCATTAATTATTACTTATTATTTTGTGTAATTAGTCATTTTTGTTATATTAAATGTTTGAAATTTTATTTCAACTTGGTTTTCACCCGCAGTTCTCACAGTGCAGAGGACACGAGCAGTTTTATTTTCTATCTTTTACTTTCTTTATTTCTGTGCGACTGGCACAACTTTTTTTTTTGGAGTAAAGAGGAAGGAGAAGCATAGGTGAAGGGAAGTATAGAAGTGGGAAATACAGTGAGAGGTATGAAAGCAGGCGGGCTGTCCGCCTTGCTGACACCATGTGTGGGTGTTGGCAGCTAAGCTAAGCTGGCTCCCTCTTGTCAGGGAGCTGTGAGTGTGTGAGAGGTTCTTCACATCCAGAATAGCCACTACTCTATGTCATTCTCGTCACACCAGAAGTTGCCGTCTAATATGTGGCGATGTGTTTCTGAACACATCTCCGCTAGGATCTTAAATATGTACCCACATAAATATAAATTTATTTAGTCGGGGACAGGTTGCCTGTGTATATATATATGTTAGGCTTATCTCTAGGATGCAACTCCACAACTAATGCCTTACTTCTGGGTATCTATTTACTGCTAGGTGAACAGAGGCATTAGGCGAAATGAAACGTGCCCAACCATTTCTGTCCCGCCCGAGATTCTCGATTATTCTGGAGAAGAACCCTGACTGGTCTACCTCGTGCACTCTACATATAAAACAACAAACTGTTACCCGGTATATCTTATGTTGGTTAGGCTACGATAGGCTAGGCTCGGCGTAGATGGTTCAGATATCTTACAAGAACAGTGATGGTGTCAGTCACCACCACACTCGCCACTCTCCACATAACTCCACTACGGGCTCACCATAGCCCGTGCTACTTGGAACTTTGTTCCAGGTAGCGAATCTTTAACAACAACAACTTTATCACACGTCTATACGAAAACAATCACAATAACCACCAATAACAAAATACATTCGTAGTTCTTATTAAATTATCAAATTACTAAATTATCAAGTGAAAGTGAATCATGGCTCTCGTGAACAGATGTCACCGTGAAGCAGCACCCACATGTGAAGCCTGGACACCTGTGTGCACACATGTGGAGCCTGGACACCTGTGTGCACACATGTGAAGCCTGGACACCTGTGTGCACGTGTCTCTTCCTTCCCTTCCCAGGCAGTAGTACGGGTTGGTATCCTCAACTCTTATAAATGACGTCGCTTTTCGCTCGTATGCGCTACGGTCAAAAATTGCCATAATCCACAATGAAAATTTATTTTCCAAATGAATTGGACCCAAAACAGCAGGTTAAGGGTCCTCTGGTAGGTTAGGAGGGCAGCAAGTTCTCTTATGGTTTCAAAACGTCATAAAAACCGTTAATTTAAACAGTCCTTTCCTGGTCTAGCAGACTAAGCCAGAGGACCCAAAGAAGAAAACGGGACAGTACGTCACTTTCGCTAGCCGCTTCCATTTTGTATTATGGCAATTTTCAGCCTTAGTGCGCATATACGAGCGAAAAGCTACGTTATTTGTAGAAGGACGGGTTGAGCCCACGGTGACCAGTGAAAGGTCACCTCAACTCAAGATCAAGAGCCCAGATACGCTCGATTTCCTTGTATATTATCTGTTTGAGCATCTTTCTCTCCCCGACCCTTCTCCCCTTCTTCTCACACTCACACACACACACACACACACACACACACACACACACACACACACACACACACACACACACACACACACACACACAGTAAGGAGGTAAGGTGCTCCAGTGGACAAGGCAGTATCATACCAACAGGAAATTGGTTTTTAGGACTTTTTGTTCCGAGTAGCTGAATCTAAAACAAACGAGTAACTGTGAGGGGTTGGAGACATCAGAGTGGCGACATGTCACCAGTGGAGTCCCACAGGACTCTGTACCTGGAACTATCCTGTTTCTAATATATGTAAACGATCTTCCTTAGGCCTCCAAAGGATACCTGATCAACCAGGCTGTGACTCATACGTCAGGCTGCGAGCAGCCGCGTCTAACAGCCTGGTTGATCAGTCCAGCAACCAGGAGGCCTGGTCGACGACCGGGCCGCGGGGACACTAAGCCCCGGAAGCACCTCAAGGTAGCCTCAAGGTAAGGAGGGTATAGACTCATTCCTCTCAATGTTTGCTGATGTTGCAAAAATTATGAGAAGAATCAAGACAAATGAAGATAGACAGAGACTACAGGACGACCTGGACAAACTGGAGGAATGGTCTAGAAAATGGCTACTGAAGTTCAACTCAGGAAAATGTAAAGTAATGAAATTAGGCAAAGGGAGCACGAGGATGAACACAAGGTACCATCTGGGAGGTGAAATCCTGCAAGAGTCAAATAGAGAGAAAGATCTGGGGGTTGATATCACACCGAACCTGTCCCCAGAAGCCCACATCAAAAGGATATCATCAGCGGCATATGCTAGATTGGCCAACATAAGAACTGCCTTTAGAAACTTGTGTAAGGAATCGTTCAGGACCCTGTATACCACTTATGTCAGACCAATCCTGGAATATGCAACTCTACCCTGGAGTCCATACCTAGTTAAACACAATACAAAGTTAGAGAAGATTCAGAGTTATGCCACCAGACTAGTCCCGGAACTGAGAGATATGAGCTACGAGGAAAGACCATGGGAGCTAAACCTCACGTCCCAGTTTTTTTTAATTCTTTTTATTATTCTTCTGTCTCTGGAAGACAGAAGAGTAAAGAGAGACATGATAACCACCTACAAATTTTCAAGGGAATTGACAGGGTGGACAAAGCCAAACTGTTTAGCACGGGTGAAACATGAACTAGGGGACACAGGTGGAAACTTGGTACCCAAATGAGCTACAGAGATATTAGAAAGAATTTGTTCAGTGTCAGAGTAGTTAACAAATAGAATGCATTAGACAGTGATGTGGTGGAGGCTGACTCCATACACAGTTTCAAATGTAGATTTGATAGAGACCAATAGGCTCCAGAATCTGTACACCTTTGGTCCCGCCTCTCAACTGTTGATTGACAGTTGAGAGGCGGGACCAAAGACCCAGAGCTCAACCCCCGCAAGCACAACTAGGTGTGTGTGTGTGTGTGTGTGTGTGTGTGTGTGTGTGTGTGTGTGTGTGTGTGTGTGTGTGTGTGTTTTAGAATGAAATATATGTAATAGACATCAGAAGAAAAATAGATTGGTTTGAAAGGCGGGGTTCAAGAGCTAACAGACTGATTCTGCAGACACAAATAGTAAACACACACGTACTTAGTGTGTAGATAATTACACACGAACGAAAGCTGCATATCAGTGTGGCTGATCATGCCCTACACACTATCTTACCCTGTCAAAGAAGGAGAGACATAAATGTATGTGTATATACATATACATTTATGTATTTGTATATAGGATATGTGGAAGCTATAGCCAGAATTGTATTTCACCTTTGTAAACACACATTAATGACACTAAGAAGAGATCTCAAACAAAGTTTATGTAGGGCAGACGTAAAAGAACACTGCTTTTCCCAAAAAAGCGGTGGGTTTTCTGAGGAAAAGAAAACGTATGTCTGGAAACTGGGTCTAACCGCCCAAGTTGCGCGCGCAATGAGCCGACGTTATATAAGCTCTGCCTGTAGACTGGGTAGCCTCTATTCTCGACAAGCAAGCAGCTGCTCACTTACAAAACGCAGAAGAAAATGAATATATGAATATATGCTGGTTAGCATTGTAAATGTGTGGCCGCGTCTGTGGTAGAAAATAAAAACAACAAACTGGGGGGGGGAGAGGGGGGGAAAGGGTGGGGGGGGGGACGTGCACCTGTAAACGTTTACCAACACCTGCATTTACATGGGCGTGGCAACAGCCATCAGGTGGCAATGTCTGCAGGTGTTGAACACGCGTCAAACACGTGTTCTATTACTGGCGGCCACGCTGGGAACATCAGGAGGAGGTTACAGAGTAAGGTGTTAGGTGATGGTAGGGGAGGAGGGAGGGAGGCAGCTGGGGCATCATTATAATGTCACTAGTGTCCTGGCTACTGTCCCTGTCATCACTAAGTGTATCGAGGCGTGAGAACCTCTCCAGCCCTAATGCTCTCCCGTCAGGACGCTTAGCGCTCCAGTCACGCCAGTCTGACTGTGAAAGCACCTCTGAAGTCTGAAAGCAGCTCTCAAGTTCAGGGGGGGGAGGGTTCGTTAGGATGCCTAACTCTTGCCTTAATAATTTTAATCTGCAGGGGTTCCCAAACTGGGGTGCGCATATCCCTCCTGCTCTTTTTAGTATGTATATGTCCCAGGGTTGTTCTAGTGTGTATGTCCCAGGGTTGTTCTAGTGTGTATATGTCCCAGGGTTGTTCTAGTGTGTATATGTCCCAGGGTTGTTCTAGTATGTATATGTCCCAGGGTTGTTCTAGTGTGTATATGTCCCAGGGTTGTTCTAGTGTGTATATGTCCCAGGGTTGTTCTAGTGTGTGTATGTCCCAGGGTTGTTCTAGTATGTATATGTCCCAGGGTTGTTATCGTGTACTCACCTAATTGTACTCACCTAGTTGTGCTTGCGGGGGTTGAGCTCTGGCTCTTTGGTCCCGCCTCTCAACCGTCAATCAACTGGTGTACAGTTCCTGAGCCTACTGGGCTCTATCATATCTACACTTGAAACTGTGTATGGAGTCAGCCTCCACCACATCGCTTCCTAATGCATTCCATTTGTCAAGCACTCTGACACTAAAAAAAGTTCTTTCTAATATCTCTGTGGCACATTTGGGCACTCAATTTCCACCTGTGTCCACTATGAACTGTGAAATTCTGCACAGTTTCGGTATTAACAAGTTCGGCGGGTAGGCGGTTCCATGGGTTAATAACATCGTGGGTGACAAAGCATCTCCTGCCTGAACACTGCCGGAGTAATGGAGGGATCTTTCACACTCCGCTTGTTTCTTATCCCCATTGATGACACTATAGATGATTCTCTGTGTCGGGGGACAGGAAGACAGAGTGTATTCATACACGTTAGGCTTTTATCGAGTCCCCCCCCCCCGGCAGGGACCAATTACTGACCCCGCCCAGGTTGCAACCCCACAACAAGCTGACTAACTCCTGAGTACCTACTTGCTGCTAGGTGAACAGAGGCATTGGGTGATAGGAAATGTGCCCCAACCATTTCTGACCCGCCCTGGCCCTCATACAGGTTAACTCAGGTCAACTCATGACCCTAACACCAACAACCTTCCGCAACCTTTATACAACATTTACACAACGGGAGCACTTGACATGGTGAAGTGACTCCAACCTCCAGCTACTCTCTCATCCACCAACACCATCCTAAACAGTCATCCGCCAGCCATCCACCACTCGCTACCCACTTAACAAACCACATAACAACTTGGCCCAGCGCGAGCCACGGATATTTAGACAGCAAAACACGGGCTCAACATTCTGGCAAGGTTCCTGCCAATGGCCATTTCCTGCCAAAAACAATTCCTCGTTTTTTGTTGTTGTGAATTCGCAATTTCCATTATTGTTAGAATGGCAACGAAATATACAGCATTAAGCGCTGTTCTTCAACATTTAGAATGCATCCATGCAACAAGGAAAGCAAGAAGTGATAAAACAGAGAAGCAGAGTGAAGAGAGGACATAATCCCAGAAGAGTCTCTAGATTACAAGTGTAAACCTTACTACGCAGCAGTAACACGCTTGAACCATCCTCTTCCAGCCACAAGGTACTCGCCCACCTCTACATATATACCACACCTGCAGTAATGTCCTTCCTCTAACACTGACATACACGCCAGCTCTAGCTCTAGCTCTAGCGCTCGCTCGCGCTCTCTCTCTCTCGCGCTCTCACACTCTCTCTCTCACACTCTCTCTCTCACACTCTCTCTCTCACACTCTCTCACACTCTCTCTCTCACACTCTCTCTCTCACACTCTCTCTCTCACACTCTCTCTCTCACACTCTCTCACACTCTCTCTCTCACACTCTCTCTCTCACACTCTCTCTCTCTCACACACTCACACTCACACACACATTTGAGCCCAGTGGGCTCAGGAATCTGTACACCAATTGATTGACAGTTGTGAGGCGGGACCAAAGAGCCAGAGCTCAACCCCCGCAAGCACAACTAGATGAGTACACACACACACCGGCCAGTTGGGGGGGGGGGGGGGGACGCCCAGCCGAGCGGACAGCACGCTGGACATGTGATCCTGTGGTCCTGGGTTCGATCCCGGGCGCCAGCGAGAAACATTGGGCAGAGTTTCTTTCACACTATGCCCCTGTTACCTAGCAATAAATAGGTACCTGAGAGTTAGTCAGCTGTCACGGGCTGCTTCCTGGTGTGTGTAATTACCTAAGTGTAGTTACAGGATGAGAGCTACACTCGTGGTGTCCCGTCTTCCCAGCACTCTTTGTCATATAACGCTTTGAAACTACTGACGGTCTTGGCCTCCTCCACTTTCTCACCTAACTTGTTCCAACCGTCTACCACTCTGTTTGCGAAAGTGAATTTTCTTATATTTCTTCGGCATCTGTGTTTAGCTAGTTTAAATCTATGACCTCTTGTTCTTAAAGTTCCAGGTCTCAGGAAATCTTCCCTATCGATTTTATCAATTCCTGTTACTATTTTGTATGTAGTGATCTTATCACCTCTTTTTCTTCTGTCTTCTAGTTTTGGCATATTTAATGCCTCTAACCTCTCCTCGTAGCTCTTGCCCTTCAGTTCTGGGAGCCACTTAGTAGCATGTCTTTGCACCTTTTCCAGTTTGTTGATGGGCTTCTTATCTGGGTGTGCATGTGTGCTGGTGTTCTGAGTTTTTTTCTCTTGGGTGCTTCGCCTCTCACTCCTCTCAATTCTCCAGTCCGTGCCCTGTAGCTATTGGGGGTGTTCCGGATTGCCGCTATGGGGAGGACGCCAGGTTTTTCCTGCGTATGAGTGTGGGGCTCCTCCTTCATCACTCCCCTACTCTTCTTCTGCATGTGCGGCTTTGCCTTCTTCCACTGGCGGTGCTCCCGACATCATCTTGGCTACGTTGTGTCGTGACACGTGCCGACGTTCTACAGGTGAGTTTCTGCGGTCTGGTGTCTCTTTCAGCCAGGCGCTGGTTCGTAGTTTTTGGCTACGAATATACCTACATCGTAGCCCAGGTGACTGCAGCAGGCCTCTTGGGCCTTATGAGACAGCTCCTATTTATACCCATCCAGTCCCACTCTTATGCATTTACAACCCATTCTTGAGTCCGGCGCGGGGCCCCACCTCCACCAAGTTATGAGGTACGTTGGTGGGGGTGTATGTTATGGGGTAAATATTACTGTGTCAGGTTGTTATGAGGTGACGTTTTGCTGCAGTTTTCTTACTGTGGTTGCGTGTTGGGGATTGGTTGTGGTGTTTTGTTTGGCCCTTCCGTGCTTCTTCCTGGGGCCTTCCTTGTTCGTCTGGGTTCATTGTTGCAAGGGGCTCACGGCCCCGTTTTTCCCAGTCTTAGCTGGGTCACTCCTTCCTGCCAGTCTTGCAGTGCCTGGCTTAGCTCTTCCATATACATTGGTTTCTCTGTGCTTGCCTTATTGTACTTCCCTAGTTGTGCTTGTGGGAGTTGAGCTCTGGCTTTTTGATCCTGCTTCTCACCTGTCATTTGCTGATGTGCGGGTTCCTGTGCCTGCTGGGCTCTATCCTGTCTCTGCTTGAAGCTGTGTGTGATGTCATCCTCCACCCACATTGCTTCCAAATGCATTCCGTTTGTCTCCTACTGTGCCACTGCTCTCTTCTTTCCAATATTTCTCTGACTCATTGGGCTCTTCTTCTACCGATGTCTCCTCGTGCGTGTGCCCCTGGGGTCCCATAGTCGGTGTATCTCTACCCTGTCAATTCTTTTGCGAATCTTGATTGTGGTGATCTTGTCCTCGTTGCTCGTACTCCTTGGTTCAGGTACTGGTCTGGTGGCATACCTTTGCGCCTTTCATTCCGTTTGCGACACATTGTTGTGGGGTTTTGTTGATCCCTTTTAGCTTTCCTCTTGTCAGGTTTGGGTTTCTGGTTTCCTGGCTTCCCTGCCTGTTGGCATTTTCTGGTCTCGTGGTTTCCTTTCTCTGGAGTCTTGCGTCCGAGCCGTCGGAGCCGCTCTCCTAGCGGGCTCGCTGGGGTTGGGATGTTTTCCTGTACACCACACGTTCCATCTCCTCCTTTGCCGGTTTGGGTTTCCGGATCTGCTGGCTCCGTGGTCGCACCCGAGATCTTCCCGCGGCTCTGCCTCTTCCTAGGCTCGATTGGCCCATGACGGGGCTCATTTAGTTCTGCCTCGAGCCTCTCGACTTCTGGTGGTGGTCAGGTGGTTTCGTTCATTGTGTCCCACCTGCATGCTTCTCGGTGGCAGTGTGGGGTTTTTTGGTAGTCCTTCCTTTTCCTTCTGTCCCTTCTTCAGTAGCTGCGTTTGTTGGCATGGTCTTGTCCTTCTCTTGTAGAGGTTCAGGGCCGTCATCTTGCCGCATATTATCGCCTCGTATCCTGCGGCGCTGGCGGAGCCGCTTCAGCTTGCTGTCGACATCAGTGTTACATCTGTGCCGTTTCATAAGCTGTCTTGTGCGTTGTTCACCTCCGGCCTGCTCGTGTGGCACCTGTGCCATCCTGGTCTTCGGACAGAGTGCTCTTTTCTCTTTTCTTCTCCACGGTTTGTTGTGGCCCTTACGGTTTGGGATTGTTTCTCGGAGGCTTTTTTCTGTTGGCACTGGCCTCTCGGGGTCGAGTCGCTGGGCTTCATGCTCTCCTCTGGCGTAGGGGTTTTCTGCTCCTTCGGTGATAGGTTGTTCATCTGCAGCCATCTCCTCCTTTTCTGGCGGTGGCTGAGACTGCTGCTTTCCAGAGGGATCCTTCGGTTGTGGATGCTTGGTTGGTTGGGCTGGGGGTACATCATTTATGTGTCCAGTTGCGGCCCTCCACCGTTAATAGTGTGCCTCGGCCTCTAGGTCCAGGGACGCGCTTTGGGTTGCTCCGGTTCCTTTCTTCCCTGTTCGTGGATGTGGGTCTCCCAGGTTGTCCGCAGGGTCGTTACAGCTAGCCAGCCTGTGGTCAATTCCCATGTCCATGACGTTTCAAAGTTCGCTGTTCTTGCTGCAGATTTTGGCAATGTGTCCTGGGCTGACATTCGGGAGCGGGGATTTTTGCGGTCGAACAGGGACCTGGACCCTGGATCCTGGATCCAGGGTCCTCAGTTGTCTCGACTTCGCATTGAGGGGTGAGCAGCGACTGCCTCCCGGGTCAGTCCCTTTACTTTTTCTCTGTAGATAGTTAGCTCTGGGGAGCTGAAGGGGCTCCTCCAGAAAACCAGCGTTGAATATAATGAAACGCCATTTTCTGGATAAGACCCGGAGGCTCCCCGGCATCCCTCCCGTCCCCTGGTCCGCGGGTTTTTCGGTTGTTTTGTCATCCAGCCTCAGAACTGAAGGATGGATAGCCGGGCGGGGTCTGGGGCTCCCCCTTCCCCCTCCCAGGGAGGGGGGGGGCTGCGCAGACAGTGGCGGGGCAACGTAATGCTCGTTTGCTCATTTCTTTTTGGAGAGATCTATCCACTTGTTTGGCTTTTGGTAGCAATTTTCACCAGAATAGGGGTTAGTTTTGGAACGCTTACCTTTCTGGGTGCCTGACCCGGTCGATGGCAGACATAGAATGCTTCCAACCACACGGGGGTTTCTATAGTCCATTGCTTCCCATACCTCTCTGAGGGGGGCCAGGTTCTGGCTCGGGGTCCCCGGTAGGCCCGTAGAACGCCATACACATGACTGATGCCAAAGTCTGACATTAGCATATCAGCCTGGATAGCTCTGGGGAGCCTACCGGTCTCACCCAGAAAATGGCGTTTCATTACATTCAACGCTGTTTTTTTCTCTATGATTTTCATCTCTTCTGTTGCTCTGTCCACCCTAGATGATATTTCCTTTTCTAAACACATTTAAATTATTATGGACTTAATTCTGTCTGCAGTGTTTTGTACTAATTTACTGTTGGCAACCAATTCTTTCCTAACTGTTTGCCTAACTTCTGCTTCTTGTTGGTCATTTCTGGTTTTGACTACAAAACACACTTCCTTGATTGTCTCTGTATTGGTTATCTGCCATTTTGTAATTGGCCTCATGAGTAAATGCCTCCCCACCCTCCTCCTAACACACACCCAGCCACCCACACACACACACACACACACAGCTACCCACACACACACACACCCAGCCACCCACACACACACACACCCAGCCACCCACACACACACACACCCAGCCACCCACACACACACACCCAGCCACCCACACACACACACCCAGCCACCCACACACACACACACACACACAGCTACCCACAGGCATAAATAGTAAATACACTCACTTGCCCTGCCTCCCAGTGGGCCATGCAGACAATTTTGTACTCCACCATGAGGCTGCTACATGGATATTCATGCTGCCACGAATTTTAAAGGGACGCTCCACCAAGTTAGTACAATGATTTCATGCATGAAGGAGGTGCATGGGGACCAAGGAGAAAATTCATATGGACGAATTTTCGTAAGACGAATGTTCATAAACTGGGAACTCCCTGTATATGCTAATTCATAGATTATGGTGAGCATAATGCTTGAGAATAATAAATTCAAGCTTAATAAATTGAAGGCAAGCCTCGATAAGCCTAACAGGCTACCAGAACCTAACTATGGAAAATAAGAAATCATATATCGTAAATGTAACTTGACAGCAAGCTTTACTAGCCAACTTTATTCAAGTGAAATAGACCTAAACTCTTAACAAATAGAGGAAAGGTTACAAGATACTTTACCTGTAAGGTCTCTTTGACAGTCTCAATGTCAGGATCATCTCTGGTAGCACAGTCAAGTTCTTCATGGAGACGCTGCTCTAGGTTGTTTAGGCCGACGTCCAAACTCCGAACGGCCATATCGTAGTCTTGCCATTGGCTAATGAGCGATGCCAAAGCACTACGACGACTTTCCATGTTCTCCAAAGCGGACTTCCATTCCCTAGTTATTTCTAACAGCTGGTTGCCAATACATACATGGCTTGATCTGGAGGCCTGCTGAAGAAGTTCATTGGCATTATCTGTAAAATCATTTATGATGTAACTCTGATCATACAGACGTACACGCTCTTCATCAATTCTCTGTAAGTTAACACGTAATGCTGCAACATTGATGGCACTATCATCAGTTAAAGTGTTAACATTGGCATCCTTTATGAGGCCTCGTGCCTTCTCCATAATCTTGTCATATTCCAGTGCAAGCTGAACATTTTTTTCGAGCTGAGCCTTGTGATCTCTTGCAGATTTAGTAACGTTATCAAGATCCTTCGTGAGCTTTGAGAGTTCTTCTGTTAGTTCATCTTGATCTTCACTAGTCAAAGATGGAACAATTCTCTCAGCAATGTTGCCTAATTGCTCAAGAGACTCACCAATCAAGCCTTCACTTGAAAAATAAGCTAAATGATCTTCAAGTTCTGATCGTACATTCTCATAGTCAACACAATCAGCATCAATAATGCGTTTATGTGCCTCGGTAATCCAATCATTGATTTTGGTAACGAAGTCTTCATAGTCTAAGCGAAGCATCTTTTCATCTTTAAGGTACTTAAGCCGGGATTCCAGCTCAAGTGGGAATGTAGCCAAAATCATATTTGCTTCTGATAATCTTTCCTGCAAAATATAGGGAAGACCCGTTTCTGATTTAGCTCTCTCCTTAATACTACGGAGTTTCTTCAGTTGCTCTTCAATGTCATTGGTAAGCTCTTCATGAGTTTCAAGCTCTTCATTGGCACTCTCTACTTCTAAAGTAAGCAGAGGCCGACTTTTTAATTCAGATTCTTGCTCTAGCAACCATTCCATTGTCATATTAAGCTCAACATGAATGCGTTTATGGCTCTCGGCTGATACCTCGTGCTCTGAGTGTCTTTTCTCCACTTCACGACGAAGAGCACCTAGGTTGGTCTTAACTAGTTGCAACTGTTCCATAATGGCATTGTGATCTTCAACAGTTCCTTCCTCACTTATAATTGACCCCTTGTCCTGTGCTGATGTTAACTGAGCTTCACATTCCTGAATTCTGGTTATTACGTCACCGTACTTACGGAGCTTATCTGTTACAGTCATCTCTGTCTGTTCAATGTCCCTCACAACAGTAGTATATCGGTTTGTAAATCCTACGATCTCATTAATAAGAGAAGTATACTGCTGCCTCACAAGTATTAACTGTCGTATCCTTGTAATCTGTTTTTCAAGCACTTGGATTAGCTCCTGTTGTTGCTTGATCATGTCCCGCATCTCACCTACACTAACATCAGATCCAGTACGCATATCATCTAGGCCCTTCCTAAATTCATTAACTTTTCTGAGGGCTTCCTGGTATGAGACCAGAAGATGTTGGGCATCTTCTATATTACGACCAACTGGCCTATTCAGAGCTTTGATTTCCTTCTGAATTGAGGAGAAGGTCAGTGCACTTTGTACTATGCGTTCTGTGTTGCGGCGCTGAAGTGTAATGGTATTACGAACCTGTTCAGTCTTGTCACTAATAGAAGAGTTCACCCTCGATGTTTTATCCTGCAGGTCACGTACAATCTCTCCCAAGCTGAATTTGTCACCCTCAGTGAGGTAAGGTAAGAGATCCTCACAAAGATTGGCAATGCTGGTTACACGCTTGTTTGCTGACTCACGTTCATCTTCCATTTTTTCCAATTTTTTAAGATGCTCTGCAAGAACTTCAGCTGTATTGAGACTTCTGGTATCTGTCTGCAGAGCAACCTCTGCTTGGTGAAGCCATTTCTGAGCAATATCTACTTCTTTCTCAAAGTCACGCCTTGCTTCTAAAAGGTTAGAAAGACGGTTCAGAGTTCCAGACATAGTTTGACGAAGATTGTTCATTTTATCATCTACTTCTGTTAAGATATCATGTAATTCATCCTTCTCCTCTTCTGTACAGTCCCTGAATAATGCACTTCCCTGTCTCTTCACCCCTGACACACTAGTTTCTGCATACTGCTTCAGTTCATTGTCGAGTCTTCTGTACTTCTCAACTACACGCTCTGCAATCTCTGATTTGAGGGGCAGAAGGTCTGGACAAACCACTTCATCTGTCTTACCACTAATCCATGCACGCACTTGGTCTAGTGATTGTTCAAAGCTGCGTCGTTCTTCATAGGAGACAATCATATCATTCTTGATTTCCATTACAGTGGAATATAAAACACTTTGCTCTTCTGATGTCTTGCTGACTATGTTTTCAAGCTGTGCCAGTTCAGATTCTTCAACATCACCTTTGAGGTTTTCAATAGCCTTTTCCAGTTGTGCCAGGAGCATTCTCTTTGCAGAAACCTCCTTTGAAAGATCCTGAAAGTGAATACATACATATTTACTGACAAGATAAAACAGGATCAAATAATTTAATATACGAAACAAAAATGAGGTGTGTGATATTGATGATTAATAAAATCCTAAAATATAACTGGATATTTGTTCTTTTCACAAGTGATTGTGGAAGGTATCTCCAGGCCCGATGCAAGGCCTCAATACTGTACAAACAATCTGAAATATTGCTACAATTTAAGCTAAAGCTTAAAATAAGCTTTAGTCATTTAAGTTTTTCATGCCCGAAACGCTTTGCGTAATAGTGGCTTTAGGCATTGTATGTACTAGCCCTAACTATAAATCCATCACTCTTTGTAAAATCTCTTGTATGTATGTACCTTACCTAAATAAACATTTGATTTTGATTTGATTTGACAATTACATATTCTGTGTAATTTATGATACAAGCCCTACACCAACCACAACCACACAACACCCACCATAGTACACTGCCCACACATACGTGTGGTTGGTGTATATGTGCATGTGTACTCACCTAGTTGTGCTTGCGGGGGTAAAGCTTTGCTCTTTCGGCCCGCCTCTCGACTGTCAATCAACTGTTACTAACTACTAACTAATTTTTTCTTTTCTTTTCTTTTCCCCACACACATACACACCACCAAGAAGCAGCTCCATAACAGCTGTCTAACTCCCAGGTACCTATTTACTGCTAGGTAACAGGAGCACCAGGGTGAAAGAAACTTTGCCCATTTGTTTCTGCCTGGTCCGGGAATCGGGCCATAGAATTATGAGTCCTGCGTGCCGTCCAGTCAGCTACCAGACCCCTATGTGGTCTGGTAGCTGGTAGTATCCATCGTATATATATATAATCTGGTAGTATCCATCGTATATATATGGTCTGGTAGTATCCATCGTATATATATATGGTTTGGTAGTATCCATCACGTGGATACGTGATGGAGGCGAGTACTACACTTGCCTAACTGTACTCTTCTACCCTAATTGTACTTGCAGGGGTTGAACTTTGGCTCTTAAGTCTCGCTTCTCAACTTTCAGTTAACATTTAATGCTATCATATCTACATTTTAAACTATGCATGGAGTCTGCCTTCACAACTTCATTTATTAGTACATTACATTTCTTCACCACCCTGACACTGTAAAAGTAATTTCTAATGTCCTAGTCTCATTTAGAAGCAGGTTGTGCATATAAATAATATGCATTACCTGGCATGGCATGGTATCTTATGTACTATACTGTACCTATATTGCTCTATGTGATCAATTACATATTTAACAAAGAAAGAAAGATAGTGAGAGGAAGAGATAGGCATGTGACCTGTATAGTAAACTATGCACAACATTTTGCTTCACATGTACAGTACAACCTTAGGGGAGGATCTGGTAGCTGAGTGGACAGCGCACAGGATTCGTAATCCTGTGGCCCGGGTTCGATTCCCGGCGCTGGCAGACACAAATAGGCAGAATTTGTTTCACCCTGATGCCCCTGTTACCTAGCAGTAAATAGGTACCTGGGAGTTAGACAGCTGTTACAGGCTGCTTCCTGGGTGTGTGTGTGTGTGTGTGAAAGGAAAAGAAAATAGTAGTTAGTAACAGTTGATAGATTAACAGTTGAGAGGCGGGCCGAAAGACCAGAGCTGAACCCCCGCAAGCACAACTGGGTGAATACAACTAGGTGAATATATAAATAAAGCAAATTAAAAACTACTGTATATAAAAATAAATGGAATGCAAAGATTAGAGTACAATAATTCAAATTATGAAGATTATACTTACATTGATCTCCAGTAGCTTGACTTCTGTGCTTTTACTGGTGTAACCAAGAAATGGTAGATTCCTTGAAAACTCCCTTTTTTCCCTCACCCACTTCTGTAGATTGAGGATGTCATTTTTGGAATCTTCGTAACCTTTCCGAGTCATTTCTATTACTTGCATTTTCTTACCGACACGTTTCTGAAGGTCGGAATACTTTTTATCAACAGATCTTAGCTGTTCCTCAACTTGCTGCACATCTAAACTAGACAGTTCAAGCATTACATCGCCAGCTTTCATCTTAAGCTCCTCCAGTTGAGTGCGAACATCTTCAAACTGGTTCCACAACTGTTGTACTTCAGCAGATTTTTTAAAAGAATCTATACTATCACTTTTATCACATTTTTCCAACTGTTTGATAATTGTGTCAAACCATCCATACACATGCTGAAGCTTACTTCTGTACTCTTCAATTTGCTGAATAACAACAGTGCGAGAATCTATGAGATTTGTAACTTCCTCTTCCAACCGGTTCATCTGTTCACGAATGTCTGAATCAGCCATGTCAGGAGCCAGATTCATTTGCTTGATTTCCAATTCATCTAAAATGCTTTGTTTCTCCATGATCTTGGATCGAAGGTCATTCATTTGGGAGATTTCCATGGCTGAGGCCTCAGATCGCAGTTTAGCAGGACGACTCTTAAAGTCTTGCACAATGATATGGTATTCCTCAATCCACTTCTTAATAGCATCATTTTGGCGAGCAAGCTCTTCCAGTTCACTTACTGAGTTGCTGATGGTAGACACTCGTGCCTGCACCTAAGAACAGAAGACACAACACATCTTAAGGTTAAGATGTTTATATGTTTATATGTTTAATATATATATATATATATCTATCTCTTAATATTAGGCCCAACTTTAACTAAAAGCATTACAATTTATTAAATTGTAAATGGCAGTAAAGGTCTTCAACAATGAGCATTAGACTGCATTAGATCTACAGTAACACCAAAAAGACTTACACAGATGCTAAAGTGACAAAATTTAAGTTTATAAATTGCTTTATCAATAATCAATATTTTGCAATGTTTTATAACCTCAGTCCATACTTGTGCCCTTAATTAAATGCCCTAGTACTGATTCTCACATGATTGATACTCAACATTTGCATTATGTTATAATTTAAAAAAAATGGGGTGTTGGTTCTCATTAAGAACCTGTTTCATTTTCATTGACAAGAATTTATCAACTGACTATTACACCACAGAACCCTAATATCCTTAAGGATATTAAGGACATTAAGAATATTAAGGACAAATCCTTAAAGATTTGTCAGAAAAACAATTGTAATTATGGAACCATTAAGGTCTAGTAATGAATATTTTGTTTTTTTCCTGACCTGTTCAATGAGATCCTCCAGCTTGGCTCTCACAGCCATTTCATTCTCTGGGATGGATTGAGAAATGACATCCTGCGGGGACCCTGGGCGGGAGATGGATGCCGTGGCAGCTTCACATGCCTGCACAGCAAAAGCCAACCGAGATTTCTCTCCTAGTAGTTTACTGTGCCATGACTTTGGAAAAAAAAAGAAAAAAGATCCCAATATTAGAACTACCTGGAGGAGAATTAAACAACTGCATGGAATTAGATATTTACAGTCATTACACACTATACTTAAAAGTTGCATTTCAACTTACCCTAGTGCACTCAAGATGATACTTTGCCTCTTCCATAGTTTGGATAGTTGTATCATTTTCCTCTAAAATAGTTGGTTCCCAGTCCTCTAAATTTTTCTCAATAGACTCTAGAGTAGCTTCATATTCTTCAAACTTGGCCAGAGACTCATTCAACCGTTTCTGGATGTGGTTAGCAGTGCTTAACAGAGAATTATAACTCTCCTGAATGTTGTGTAACTGACGTTCAATCTTGTCTTGAATTGATGGCACAGAACCAATATATCGATCAATTTGCTTGCGGCCTTTATTCTTAACTTCTTCAAGAGTCTGTTGGTATTCAATGATCTCTTCAAGCTCTTCATTATGACTCTCAATCTGTTCTTCAGTTTGCTCCCGATTACAGATATATAAGGAATTTTCGGCCATTAATTGGAAACTAATCTGAAGGAGCCACTTTTCAGTGTCCTGCAGTGCTACCTGGTATTCACTAAAGTCTGCAATTTCTTCTTCAAGTTTTGTTATGATCTCAAGACACTGATCATTAAGCTTCTCCCACTTCGATTCAGTTTCTTCTACACGGTTCAATATTTCTTCATCAGAGGCCCTTTCTGCAAATTCTTCTGCATCATCTAAAAGAGTCTGAACTTCTTCCTGTTTTTCTTGAATCTGAAGGGCAATGTGCTTGTAGCGTTCAAGGAAAGTCCGCATCTCAGCAACTTCTCCCCGAGAATCAGGTGTTTCCACCAGCAACTCCTCTAGCTCCAATAACCAAGCATCCAGTCTTGTTTGTGCCTCACTAAATTCTTCCCACCGATTCACTGCACTCTGATAATAAAAATGATTAAGAACTTTCAGTGTTTCTTGTTTTACTCAGACTATGATCAGATACTAGTTTTAACAATTACATTTTTTTAATTAACATAAAATTATATGCAGGCAATGAGTCACAATAACGTGGCTAAAGTATGTTGACCAGACCACACACTAGAAGGTGAAGGGACGACGACGTTTCGGTCCATCCTGGACCATTCTCAAGTCGATCAACTTGAGAATGGTCCAGGACGGACCAAAACGTCGTTGTCCCTTCACCTTATAGTGTGTGGTCTGGTCAACATAAAATTATATAGTGTAATGGGGGTTAACTAAACTAACCTTGAGCTTAGAGAGGGTAGAATTAAGTGAAATGGTTAAATGATCCCATTCATTACGGAGTTTTGTGAAATCCTGACGAATTTGGTCCTGTTGATCCACTTGTGAAAGGTTGAGGGCACGAGAGTAAGCCTCGGCCAAGACTCCCAACATATGCTGCCCTTCAGACAGTCGTGTTGACACTAGTTTCACAGTGTCTAGTTTGTCTCGTACCTGTGAATGATGAGTGCGAGAGAATAGTTGAAAACACATTTAAAATGATCAATATGAATAGAGTTCTGCTGATTGTATAAAAGACTGTACAATAATATTCAAACTACACTGCTATAAATTACATTAGTAGTTTCTGTGTATTTATACTTATATGCACCTCTCTTGTTATTATTAATGATCAAACAAAATACTGTACACAGATGACTCGTAAAGTTGTATTTTAACATGCCTGTGCTCAACAGACTGTTCACATGCCACCTTCCACAGTGAAGTTAAGGTGGTCAGTGGAAAACCAAAGTGTTTATACTCTTTTTCTAATTTGTAAAAATTATTATAATTATTGTCCATAATTTGTTTCTACATATAAATATTTGCAAATGTATAAATGTATAAAACTAAATGGAAAATATTAATTGCTTAAATATTTATGCTTATTTACTTAAATTTATCTGAGGGCTACCATCTCCAGGGGTCTCAATGGAGGACAGGAAACTGGCACCTTATCAACGTTCTAATTATTTTTTCTTTGTAAAGCCATTTATTATTGTACAATATTTTTGTACTTGTAAATACAGTAGTTGCAAATAATTTCTTTATACAGAACTATAATACGGAAAAAATTGCATAAAGATTTATTGTTAATTCACACTGTGATGAGACTGAAATGATATATAAACACTGATCTCCAAATATCAATTAATTCTCAAATAAATTTCCAAAACATGTGAGAAGGTAGGATAAGTCAAGGCTTAAATGAGACACTGTAGAACAATAGGGAGTTTTATCTGCCCACCATATGGTCCATTATGTTCCACCCAATCATGTGACTTAAGCAGCATCAGTATGGATAAACTATATGTTCAGTGAAAATTTATGAGTCGACGATGTCTATATCATCAGAAAACAGGTTTAAGCTTATGAATTATGCATATTTCATCATCTGAACATGAGTGGTAATCAACAAAGATTACCACCTAGATTTATATACAGTACACTATGGTATTTTGCTGCTGACTTACCACTTCCTCTGAGCCAGTATCATCCTCACAATCATTTACCGTGCCCTGAGAGCGTCCCAGCCACTCTTCGAATTCTGTCTTGGCCGTAACAAACTCTGTGTGGTCAGTCAAGGTTTTCTGGGCAATGACAACTAGACTCTGTAAATTATTAAAAACCTATGTAGCAGACTTAATATTAACGATGTTTTTATAATGAATATACATATCATCAATTAGTTATTAACTCACTGCAGCTAAATAAGGATTCATTTAATCCATCAGACTTCAGTATTTTTTTAGTCCTTTAGTTTAGTTTCTATAGTTAGGTGTAGGATATCTATATAATCATATAAATTGTGTCCCTGTCCCAGTGGTTGGCTGGTATTAAGTGTTGTTTGATCTGTCCATCCCAGAGTGGGTATTGCTGAGCACATGTTATCTTGAGGTTATCTTGAGATGATTTCGGGGCTTTTAGTGTCCCCCGCCCGGTCCTCGATCAGGCCTCCACCCCCAGGAAACAGCCCGTGACAGCTGACTAACACCCAGGTACCTATTTTACTGCTAGGTAATAGGGGCATAGGGTGAAAGAAACTCTGCCCAATGTTTCTCGCCGGCGCCTGGGATCGAACCCAGGACCACAGGATCACAAGTCCAGCGTGCTGTCCGCTCGGCCGACCGGCTCCCACATGTTCTGTGTTCCATCAGTCATTGTCCATGATATTTGTTTGTTAACTACAGTAGTAAGAATCTTGTCTGTTAGAATATTTGGAATTTCCAGTTATTAGAGTTGTGAGAAGATTGTAAAGTCACACCTTGTGTTAGAATGTCTGGAATTTGTAAGTGTAAGATTGTAAAGTAAAATAATGACTTAAGTCTCGGTCTTAGTGAGACCAGTATTCAGAGTACCGGTAATTCTAATCCAAGGTAGTACATGCTCTGTGAAAATATTACTTCCATTTTAATAGTTATTGTGTAAAGTAACTTTAAGCTCTAGAAGTAAAACTCATTGTAATATGTTTTACATATTACAATAATAAATAATAATTATTACTACATATTATTACAATAATAAACCATATTATTTATTATAAAACAAAAAACAGTTTTTCTGGGGGGAGCCCCTTCAGCTCCCCGGAACTATTCGGGCTGATATGAATGTTCAGTATTAGGCCCTTGGCATCAGTCAAGCGAATGTAGTTCTTAGGCCTACTGGGGACCACAAGCCAGAATCTTATCTCCCTCAGAGAGGCACGAGGAGCAATGGCCTATAGAAACCCCCGTGTGGTTGGAAGCATTCTATGTCTGCCAAGACACAGATATCAAGTGTCTTGGTGCCTACCCGAGCCTTCGCTCAATGTGTTCACAGATGCATCATCTCTTGGCTGGGGCTTTGTGACCAGTGCTCACTAGGCTGGCCAGTGTCGGTGGTGCCTGTCCTTCCGTCGGGCTCACAGCATGGTGCAGGAGTTCTCAGCGGTGTGGCTGTCCCTTCGAAGGGTTCGTGTTGCTCACGGATTGACGATCCGGCTCCATTCGGTCTGCTCCCTGGTGGTTTATTGCCTAAATCACGGGGGTTCGAAGCGGTCTTTGGCTCTTTGGGGCTGGTCGCTTCGAGTAACTTGTCTGCTGAGTTCTTGGGGTTTGGCTCTCCTGGCTGTTCACGTTCGAGGGGTGGCCAACGTCCTGGTGGATGGCCTGTCTCAGTTCATTTCTCTGTCCAAGGAATAGACAGTCGACGCCGACTCGTTCAGTTGACCCTGTCGGATGTACAGGCTCCCGAAGGTGGACCTCTTCAGTCAGCGTGGTCGCGGCATCTCCCGTTATATGTAGCGCCCTTTCCCAACTGCGAGGCCATTGGGGTCAATGCCTTCAGGCAGGACTGGTCAAGGTGGGGTTACTTGTATCTCTTTTCCTCGGTCCCACTGTTGCTCCAGGTCCTAGCTCACTTGGAGACTTACCAAGGGAAAGCAGTCTTGTTGGCCCCTTAGTGGCCGGCCCAACCTTGGTTTCAGGCATTGCTTGCTTGGTGTCCGAACCCGGGGGTCTTCCAGCGGCTCCGCCTCTTTGAGCAGATCTGGTCAGTCCGTTACATAACTGGTTCGATCTTCTCAAGTCTTCGCATCTGGTCTTTTTGACGCGGGTCTATCACCTCTTGCATAGTGAGTAGGTGGGTTTGTTGATGGTGTCCCACTTGTGTGCTTCGTCACGGCGGCAGTACTGGTATAAAGTTTCCTGGTGGTCCTTCCATTATTTCTTGTCCCTCTGTAGGTTTTCTTCTGTTTCGGATCAGGTTGTCTTGTAATTTCTTTTCTGGTTGTTTCAGGGCCGTCAACTTATGCCGAATACTGTCGCCTCGTTTCGTGTGGCGCTGGTGGAGCCGCTTCTGCTTGTGTTCGGGGTGGATGTTACTTCTGCTCCATCCTGCTGAAAGATGTGGAGCCACGGAAAAATGCCCGGGTTCAGACACTGAGCATGCAGCGCCTGAAACCAAGGATGGGCTAGCCACCATGAGAGCCAGGAGAACAACTCTCCCCCGAAAGGATTCCAGCCGAGCCAGAACCCAACGCAACAGCTGGACTGGGGGAAAATAGGTACAGAAAACCCCACCTTGACCAGTCCTGCCAAAAAGCATCCACTGCGAGCATCTTGCAGTTGTGGAATGGCGGCACGTATAATGGGAGACGCCAAGACCACGCCACCTTCGGGCACCCATATGTCCGGAAAGTCATAGAAAAGAAATGGCGATGACCATCCACTCCATGGAAGAGGAACGAAGCGTGACAGGCCGGCCGCCCGCACATTAGACACTCCCTGAACGCGAAAGACATGGAGAGCTAACTCTTGAGAATGCAGCAGAAGAGCCACCCAAAGTGACCAGTTCCAAAGAGCCATGGACCAGAGCAATATCTCTCCCCACGTGAGACAACAAACCACAGGGGAGCAGTCCGAAAGGAGCCGAATCACCGAGTCCCAAAGAAGTTGAATTCTCCACAGCGCCAGCCACACAGCCGCAAATTCCCGCATTGTTCTGTGAAATTGATGCATTGAGAGCCGCCAATGCCCTCAGCCAGACTGGTAAGCATTGGTCACAAAGATCCAGCTGACAGACGAGGTGCCAGTGAACACATCGAGTGAGGGAGGAGGAAGGCGCCACGGCACTGAACCCCGAAAACCTGAAGAGGTGTCTGGTGATACAGCAACCGGCTCTGGGACACCAGAGATGAACCCAGCAATTGCAAGAGCGGCGAAAGAGGCCTCCCTGAATATACTAGAACAGCTTCCAAAGCTAAACCCTGCCCAGTGGATAAATAAGAAGAGCAAAGTTCAGGCTCCCACAGAGCTGCACGAGCAACTGCCGAGTAACCCGGGTCCTCCCTCACAAAAACAACCGAAGGCAGAACCACAACTGGAGCAAGGCTCCTGGAGGGAGAGAAAGACGCAGTCCAAAAATCCTGCACAACCAAGTCCAAATCTGGGACAGGACCAACTGGGATTTCCACCGGCTCACCAGGAACCTGAACTTGGGGAGCTGGGAAAGAGCCAGATCCCTGGGTAGCAGACAAGAAGAACAGATGGGAGCCCACACCAACCAGTCGTTGAGGTAAGTCAACCTAGCAGCTCGAAGCTCATAGCTCGAAGCTCATAGCTCGAAGACCTAGCAGACGAAGACAGACCACCAAGACCCAAGTCAAATGCGTAAAAATGCGAGGTGCTAGATCAACCCAAAAACAGACAACGGAAGCATCCCGCCCCACGTCAAAAACCAGCCAAGCCCCGAACCCCCTTTGAGATGACCCTATGGATGGACAGGAAGGAGGCCTGTCTCCCCCCCCCACCCAAGCCCCCCCCTGAAAGAAGAAAGGGCCACCCAAAGCCACCGAAGGCCATAAAAACAACCCAAAAAGCCCACGAGTAATGGGACCAAGGGAATCCCATAGGAGCGAACCCCCTGGAGAACCAACAAGTCCGAAATGGGCCGGCAATGAGCATTAGTTGCCAACAGAAACTGAGCAACACAGTCTTCTAGGTACAACAGATGACAAAACAGCAAAGACTGAAGAGCCAGTGCCCAAGCCGAAGCCAACACAGCCTGTCAACATGTGAAATGAGAGGTGAATAAATTAGAAAACCATCTCCTGGAGGATTGGCACAAACAGCTTCAGCAAGGCAGGTGACGCAGAAGCAGCTGAGACCAAGACCCCCAGCTGAGGGACTCCCACCCTGTGCTGGCTCCCACGTCCTTTGAAAGCCAATTTGAAGACAGCTCTGGAAGACTCTGGAAGACTAAAGAAATGCAAGATACAGGCCAAAGGAACGAAAAGCCAAAGTCATCCACCACCAAAGTAGCCAAAAGAGTGGGGACCTGAGAATGCAGCTGTACTAGACCAACAACACGAGGAAGTGCAGGGGCGAAGAGGCACTCATTGAGAAACTCCAAAGAATCCCCCAAGAACACAAGCAACACTGTGGAAACCTCCCACTACTCAAGTGTGCAGGTACAACAATAGCCACTTCAAGCCCAAAAAGAGAAGAAGGAATAGTCTGACAGCAAGGAAAATTCAGGAACCACGGAACACTCCCAAGATGGGGAAGAGGAGCCGAACTGAAAAGAAGTCAGCTCCAACACCAAGGCGTAAGCCGGATCCCACAGGAGGTAAGCATGAAAAGCCTTCCGAAACTCCACAGAGGAAATGCGAGAGGAAGAAAACCTCGAAATGGAAGAATCTGAGGACTCCAAAGGACTCCAGAAACGAACCCAGAGAGGAGATGGGGGAGTGGCTTTGCCTCTCCCCCACCTCCTTCACCACCTTTGCCACTGGAGGAGTGGCTTTGCCACTCCCATAAAGGGAGGGAAGGTACGAAAACCCCCACTCCTGCAGAAGAAGCTCCTGAGCAGAGGGTACAAGGTCCCAAGTGGAGTCACAAAGAATCCAAGAGCGTCATGCGGACTTCTTCTCCGAGCCCCAAAAACTATCAACAAAGGGCCCCAGCAGAGCCCTCATTCATGCCGCTGCCTCAGAAGAAAAGGCAGAGTCCAAGGTAAAGGCTTCAAAGAAGGGAGTCTGCTGGATTGACTCGGAAGCCTTGGTGGGAAAGAGGGGGCTCAACCATCTTCATTCCCGCATTGGAAAGAGGCAGCCTCCGAAGCCAGCGGAGCTTCGCCCAGAGCTAAACCCAGCCCCAACTACAAAACCCTCAGATAGCATGCGGGACGTGTGATCCTGTGGTCCTGGGTTCGATTCCGGGCGCCGGAAAGAAACAATGGGCAGAGTTTCTTTCACCCTAATGTTCCTGTTACCTAGCAGTAAATAGGTACCTGTGAGTTAGTCAGCTGCCATGGGCTGCTTCCTGGGTGTGTGTGGTGTGGAAGAAAAAAAAAATAGTAGTAATAGTTGATTGACAGTTAATTTGTGGGCCGAAAGAGCAGAGCTCAACCCCCGCAAGCACAACTAGGTGAATACAACTAGGTGAATACACTTGGGAGCCAGATGCAGGGTAGGAGCAGCAGGGTAACTGCTAGCCACTAGCAGTTACGAACATCCCAGGGAAAATAATTCTGAGATGCAAAGACAGTACCTACGGAGCATCTTGGAAAGGTGGCCCCTAGGTGCATGTTGTTCCAGTACTCGAAACTCCTAGTAACACGCACACATCTGTTTCATAACACAGTCACAAGAGCAAAACACCAAAGAAAACGGGAGCCAAAGGGACAGCAACCACTTGTCACGACTGCATCAGTCAAATAACTGGTGGTGCCGGCCTGGGGTGGTGGGGTGGAGGTGACAAGGGGGGGGGAGAGAATACTTGGATGAAGTTTTGCTTCTTTATTTGCATTCTGGGGGAGTTCTTTTGCACTTGTGGGGATGTACCTCACTATTTTCAACCAGATAGTGGCCTGTTTTGATCGCCTACCTTTCTGGGTCCCTTCCTGGTCACTGGCAAGATGACATAGTTTAAATGTAAAGTGTTCATGGCCATTATTCCCTTCACCTCTCTGAGGGGATGGCCAGGTTCTGGCTCATGGTCGAGGGTCCAGGAACGGGCTGTGGGGATGCTAAGCCCTGAAAACACCTCAAGGTAGGTCCCTGGTAGGCTAACATATGACTCTGTGACTGATGACACTGAAGTAGTATGGCCCTGATTAGTTGGATAGCTTCAAGAAGCCGACGGGGCCCCCCCACAGAAAAAAATACTGATATACTGGCATACCATTGTTGAGGGACATGAAAATTAATCATAATATTTAGCAGAATAATTAACAATAATTTGAGACAGAATGGGATTTAACACTTTTGCTGCCCGATCATGCATATTCTGTCACAGAACCAAAATTTGGAGTGAGTGATGATGCAAACAGGGTCACTAATTTAATTTTTTTTTTTAAATTCCATTTATTGTCCAAATACTATAGGACTTGTTTTAAAATGCGTGCCAATGTCTTCCCATTCTCTATATACCCCACATGGGATCCAGACCCCGCCGTATGGGTGCCCACCCACACTGGAGGCCCATTGTTCTCGTGACCTCACTCGTGACAGCCACGGCCTCCCCTCGAGTCAATAAGTTTCCCCATTCCGGTTATTTTATCTCAGGTATTTGTTGTTACCAGCTTCATAAACACTGCAAATTGACTTCCAGATGGATACTGATCAAGAACAGTGCCAATCCATTACAAAAGCATTGAAAGAAACACATATGAGGGAAAGTTATTGAGTGTTCGTCAAAAGTAAAGATAAGTGAGACATATCAGTCCAGTCTCACTACACCAGTCTCCGTGGCGTAGTGGTAAGACACTCGCCTGGCGTTCCGCGAGCGTTTTGTCACGAGTTCTTATCCTTGCCGGGGAGGATTTACTGGGCGCAAATCCTTAACTGTAGCCTCTGTTTAACTCAACAGTAAAATGGGTACTTGGTTTTAAAAATGATTCTTCATGGCAGGGATCATATTCCAGGGGCCTGCCCGAAACGCTACGCGTACTAGTGGCTGTACAAGAATGTAACAACTCTTGTATGTATATGTTCTTATATGCAAATATCCCTTTACAGCATTCTATTGTGAACAATTTGATAGTTTCATACGAAATTGAATGATGTAGCACAAAAATTGAGGTGAGAAAGTTGAAAAGAATGTAAACATTGCAGTGTTGTGGTGAGCTCACTGGCAACGCTTGGGCTTCCTTGTGGTGTATGGCGGATCTAAAGTGTAGGAAAGTGAGACTTTTATATTTTTATATGCAAACATCCCTTTACAGCATTCTATTTGCGAACAATTTGATACCAAATTGAATGCCGTAGCACGAAAGTTGAGGCGAGAAAGTTGAAAAGAATGTAAACATTAGAGTGAGGTTGCGTGCTCACGGGCAACACTCGGCCAACTTAGTGGCGTGCGGCAGGTCGCCCGTCGGCCCAGCGAAAGTGTTAAAATGTAAACAAATTATGAATTAGTGATGCTTCAGAAACACTGTCCAAGAAACCAGTGAGATACAAAAGGAAGTTCATTAATTTTTTCATAACAGTATTTCCAAAGCAACTAAAGACATCTAATCTACAAATGTAATGCAAAGACAAACATTGTAATTTACAGATATATTTTTTCAAAATAAATTAAAAATTAAAAGATTAGTGATAGAGTATCAACATATAAAATAAAGAAAGAACCTTCAATAGAACTTGAAGCTAATGTAATGGCTGTACTTCATACCTGTAAATTAGTGAGGACATTGGTGTATGTTGACTGGAGCTGGACAGTCATATCTCTGATGGGAGTGTGTGCACTATAATCCATAAGCACTTCACAGCGGTCATTCAGCACCTCCAGATGGACCTTTTTGCTGTTGGCCTCCACTAGAAGCTCCTGCAAAGAGGTCTTAATTTGGAGAGGAGAAAGTGTCAGTCACAGTTTTGATTAAAAGGAGCAGGGGTAGATGGGACATAAGGAATAGTTATGTTTAATGGTGCTAGCATGCTTGGAATGACCAACTCACTTTCATGGGTAATTTCCCTATACAATTTGTATTACTGCATTTTGTGACAGTTTCACATTAAGTCTTTAATTATTAAACAGTAGTTATCTTACTAAAGGCAACCCATAATATGTGGAAAAATCTATATACAGCACTGTAAATTTTATGAAGTCCCAGTTGGTGCCTTCTCAGGTTCAGAATGGATTGGGTATAGCCTGGAAAGCCAGGATGATGACCTTTTTGCTATGGTCTGCCCTGTTGTGATTACACCTCCATTGCTGGCTGGTGTGCTGATAAGGTTTTCACTTTCCTGTTGTGGACATTGAGAGCCTCTTAGGTGGCCTAAACTTCACTGTGTGGTTTACCCTATGGCCTGTATCAGAGTGAAGGTGCTCTACAACAAAGAGGGCACAACAAAGGGGATATTAATTGGGTATTAAAAGTATCAACACAAGAAAGAACATGAAACAATGGGTATAAATTGGATAAGTTTAGATTTATGAAAGACCTGGGTAAATATTGAACAAATCCACAAGGGCCGTGATGAGAGTTTGAAACTGCATCCGAGAGGATCCTAGATGCGCCTTAATCGACTGTGTCACGACACGATCAAAAGAATTGCAACCGGGAGTTCATCTGCACTCACATAGATCCTGCAGTATCTGGGTAAATACTGGTTTGGGGACAGGGTTGTTGATTTGTGGAACATAAGAACAAAGGCAACTGCAGAAGGCCTATTGGCCCATACGAGGCAGCTCCTATTTATAACCCCCCAATCCCACTCATATACTTGTCCAACCCGCGCTTGAAACAATCGAGGGACCCCACCTCCAGCACGTTACGCGGTAATTGGTTCCACAAATCAACAACCCTGTTACTGAACCAGTATTTACCCAAGTCTTTCCTAAATCTAAACTTATCCAATTTATACCCATTGTTTCGTGTTCTGTCTTGTGTTGATACTTTTAATACCCTATTAATATCCCCTTTGTTATGTCCATTCACCCACTTGTAAACCTCTATCATGTCACCCCTAACTCTTCGCCTTTCCAGTGAATGCAACTTAAGCTTTGTTAATCTTTCTTCATATGAAAGATTTTTAATTTGGGGAATTAACTTAGTCATCCTAAGAACTGGGTAATTGGTAATTGGGAACTAATTACCACGTAACGTGGTGGAGGTGGGGGTCCCTTGATTGTTTCAAATGTGGGTTGGACATGTATATGAGTGGGATTGGGTGGTTATAAATAGGAGCTGCCTCGTATGGGCCAATAGGTCTTCTGTAGTTATCTTTATTCCTATGTTCTTATCATGTTCCCTAGTGGGTGTCCTCTTGCCACAGTTAAGACAATGTGATGCATGTACTACCTCACTTGTGGTGAATCTTAATTCAAAATTTTCATCTTCAGGCTTTTTGGGGCCCATTCCAGTCTCATCCTTCACCACTACAATCTGTTCACATATACATCAAGATTAAGAATTTATCTCCAGCTGTCACCACTCTGGTCACGATCAATGGGTTTCTTATCTTCAGAAGTCCATTGACTCAACCATAGAACATAGTTTCTTACCATGTGGGGTTTGTTTTGTTATGCCTACCTTTCTGGGAGCCTAACCCCGGTCAATAGCAGATAAGGAAAACCCACAACCACAGGGGGGGGGGGTTTCCAAGGCCATTGCTCCCTGAAACCTCTGTTTTTTTTATCTAGATTCCAAGCCTATTGCCAGCTTTCCCCATTTCCAACACAGCATTTTATCTAATTTTAGCATGATAAACCATTGTACAGACATTCTTAGTCAAAGCAAACTAATGCAGTTGATGACAATTTTGAAAATAAAATATGCAGTTGGTCATTCATGATTAGAATAAAGTTATGTGGTGCAGGAAAGGAAAGGTGACGAGGGCCAGATAACTGCAGACTCTCAAGGGAAGAGCAAGGGAAGATGCAAGTATGTAACCAGTAGCTGGAGGGTTAAGATGGAGTAAAAACACAATGGCTCGGCAGTAGTGTCCACGACCTGAGTAAATGCAAGAAAAGTTCAAGCTGAAAATAATGGATGCTGACAATTATGATACCAAAGGGGAAGGGAAGGGGAAAGGGGTGAGCAGCTTATCTCAAGACAAAAAATATTTTAACTGATCAAAGGGGATAATACATATGGGCAATGAATAACAGGCTTAAAAAATTGCTGAAAATATTAGAAAGAATTTGGAATGGATGACAAAATTTAATAAAAATAATACATAATATTTAAATTAAAATTTTAAAGACATATTAGAACAGTATAGCTACTAATTCTTGGTAGACTTGGAAATAGCACATTTAAGTTTCTAGCATATAAAGCTAGAAATGTAAGGTTAATTTTAGATCTAACAACAACGCTTAATCCTCACACTGTCTAGCTAATGCTCACATTGTTACAATTACCTGTATATTATTTTTGTTTTCTTGTAGTATTATACTTCTTAAATTTATTAATAGAAGAACATCTAAACATTATTTGAATTTAAAATGGTTGGATCTTCCACATTATAACTTGTAAACAAATGTACCTCTCAGTGAGAGCATATTTTCTTAAATACGATGATCAAATAATAATTTTAAAAGTATCAAAGAAAAAGCATTAATAATTTACAAAAAACCCAGCGTTGAATGAAAAGAAACGCTATTTTCTGGGTGAGACCGAGGCTTCCCAGGGCTATATCGGGCTGATGTGTATATATTAGACCGTGACAACAGTCAATCGAAGGAGTTCTAAGCCTACCAGGGACCAGAGCCTGAACCTGGCCCCCTCAAGAGAGGCACGAGGAGCAATGGCCTAAAGACACCCCCGAGTAATTAGAAGCAGTGTTTGTCTGCCATCTACCAGTTCAAGAACCCAATAAGGTAGGAATTTCAAAACAAACTATTGCTGGTCAAAAAACTGCAAACCGAAAGCCGATCTAGCAAACAGAACTCCCCAATAAAACACAAGGAAACAAACATGACGTCACTACAACCATTGCCCATCCATCTGCGCAATCACCCTCCCCGGGAGGGGGATGGGGGGTCCCAGACCTCCACGCCGGCAACTCTCCTGAGTTCAGAGGCTGAGAATCAAAAACGCAAAAAACTGCCGACCAGAGGTAGGGAGGGAGGGATGCCGGGGAGCCTCCAGGTCTCACCCAGAAAATGGCGTTGCATTACATTTTTCACTGGTTTTCTGTGGAGAGCCCCTTTGGCTCCCCGGAGTTACGTAACCAAAGATAAGAAGAAAAGGGACTCACCCGGGAGGCAGTCATCACTCGCTCCTCAACTCAAAGTCGAGACAACAGGCCGCATTCTGCAGCCTAAGGCTATACATGCCCAAGAAGGACTAGGAACATTAACAAGGTAACATGCAGCCAGGACCCTGTCCCTGTTCGACCTCCAAAAGCTCTGTGCCCAAAAGATAGGCCAGGACATTACCAAAATAGCAGCCGAATGCCGAACTTAAGAACGGTATGGGCACGGGGAAAGATCGCAGGCTGGCTGGACCAAATAATCCTGCTAACAACCTGGGAGACTCGCTCCCTGGAATAGGGAAGAAGGAAAAGTGGGGAGGAGGGAAGGTTGCGCAGACGGATGCGCGGTGGTTGTAGTGACGTCATGTTTGTTTCCTTGTTTTTAATTGAGAAGTTCTGTTTGCTAGTTCGGCTTTTGGCTTGCAATTTTTTGACCAGCAGTAGTTTGTTTTGGAATTCCTACCTTTCTGGGTGCCTGACCTGGTAGATGGCAGACAAAGACTGCTTCCAATTACTCAAGGGTGTTTTTAGGCCATTGCTCCTCATGCCTCTCTTGAGAGGGCCAGGGTCTGCTTCTGGTTCCTGGTAGACTTAGAACTCCTTCGATTGACTGTTGCCATGGTCTAATATATACACATCAGCCCGGTATAGCTCCAGGGAGCTGACAGGGCTTCCCCACAGAAAACATTTCTCAGCTTTAAATCCATCCCCAACTTCCTGGTAGCCATTATCAGCTGGTGGTTTTCTACCTCGTGGATCCCAAACCATTAATGACTGGCAGTTCAAATTTTGAAGATTAATGTCTTTCTTTCAAGGCAGTGCAAGGTTTAAGAAGTGATATATTTATTGTTCACTAATTAGAAATAAGCTTTCTAATTTGAAAAAAAAGTAGAGTACACTTAGACAAATCTAAAAAAACAAGAAGATTGCGAGGGCAAGCTGGAGGTCCAGTGAGACGGATGTGGATGTACGGAGTAAGGGAAGGGGGGGTAAGAGGTCACGTCACACAAAAAACAAAGGGATAAAAGTGAAGAAAAATTGCAGCCCTTATGAGATGTTAGTAAGTGGAAGTAACATATTTTATCAATGCTATCTACACTGAAATTAACATTTACATACTTGTATGATAAAATGCTAAGCAAGAAGACAACAAAAATATTTTAACAAAATATAGCCTTTTCGTTATAAAGCTACCGAGATGCAAAAAAAATCAACTACTGTATGTGTAATTTAACAAAAATATAACTACTGTACTATAAAAGCAATATGAAAAGTTTTATAATAAAGCAGTGTAGACAAGGCAGAAGCCAACAAAACATATTTAACATACCTTCCACTTTTCAAGATCTTCTGGAGTAGGCTCCTCAGGCTCCTGTGCTACCTTCTGCTGAAAATCTATTAACCAAGTATTGAGATCTTTGTAGGTCTCAGTAAACTCGTCCCATATTTGTAAACACTTTTCCATTGTGCGACGAATGTCAATGCTCATCTGCTGAAGGGATTCCCACTCCATACGTAGTGTATCTGCCTCACTACGAAGAGTGTAATGACCATCTTCAGAAGTGGAATGTCGAATTGATTTATTGAGCTCAATGGCTTTGTTGATAAGTTCCTCACCCTCTGGAAATTCTTCTGCTATATCTTCCTGTTGCTGCTGCTTCTCTACTACCTCTTTTTTTTCCCCATGGCTGTCTGCAAATTGTTGCATTGTTATGCGAGTTTTCCTCAACCAGTCACTGGCCTCAACAGTTGAATTATGATAGGCTTCGTGTTCTTTAACGTACACTTCTAGAGTCTTGATATTGTCAATTACTATTTTCTTTATGGAATCATATTTATTGAGACATTCATCTACCTCTTCCTGAGAGTATCCCTCATCATTTCTCTTTGCTGCAAGACGCTCCACCATGTCAAAATGAGCAGCAATATCACGGAGAAGAATGCGATACTTCTCCAGAGCAGCACGTTTGTCACTTAGTTCACTGAAAAGCACACCCTGTTCACAAGCTTTTGTGTTCAGCTCCTCCAACCACTCAATAACAGTTTTGTGCATCTTCTCAGTTTCCTCTCGACGTGATTGTTTAGTGCTAAGATTTTGATGCATGCCGTATATATCAGACATGAGCTTGTCAAACTCTTTACGCACATTTTCAGTATCTTCCTGAATCCTGGCTGCACCTATCTGTTCTGTATTCATAATAACACGTTCCTTAAGCTCAAGAACATATCTTAGCTTATGCTGACCTTGTTCTAGTGTGTTCTTTATAGCTTTCACACCAGCTAAATTTTCTTTGAGCTCCTCCAATGATGATGCTTCACCGGCACATTCGTTTAGTTTCTTGCGAGTGCGATCAATCCAGTCATTGCACTCTGCATACAGCTGGTGGTGCTGCTGATGCTCCTGGAAGTGCATTTCCAGGCGGCGCATTACCTCCTTGGCCAGTGACAGCAGTGTGTTGTACTTTGTAGTTAACTGTGTGACGGCATTACTCACACGGGAGTCAGCACAGGTCTCCAATAACAGTTGTGCGCGCATATTGAGCAGATCCAGAGTTTTCTGCCAGTCAAATATCATTTGCAGAGTACTTTGGAACTCTTCCAGTACCGATCGCTTCTCCTGAACGGTGTTCTGAAGCTTATTATAGCTCTGTACCTTTCTATCCATTTTATCTAGCCAAATTTCACATTCTTTAAACTTATCTTCATATTCTGTCCACTTAACAATGCCCATTTCCAGAAGATTCTTTGTTTTGCCAACTTGACCTCTGAAACAAAAAATAAAAAAAATATAGAAAAATATAAAAAAACCAGCGTTGAATGTAATGAAACGCCATTTTCTGGGTGAGACCCGGAGGCTCCCCGGAGCTTTACCGGCTGATATGCTAATGTCAGACTTTGGCATCAGTCATGTGTATGGAGTTCTAGGGCCTACCGGGGACCACGAGCCAGAACCTGGCCCCCTCAGAGAGGCAAGGGGAGCAATGGCCTATAGAAACCCCCGTGTGGTTGGAAGCATTCTATGTCTGCCATCGACCGGGTCAAGCATCCAGAAAGGTAAGCATTCCAAAACAAACCCCTATTCTGGTGAAAATTGCTACCTAAGCCGAACTAGTGAATAGAACTCTTCAACAGAAAACACGGAAACTAGTATGACGTCATACGTCACCGCGCCGCTGTCTGCGCAGCTCCCCCCTCCCCGGGAGGGGGAAGGGGGAGCCCCAGACCTCCCACGCCGGCTATCCACCCATCAGTTCTGAGGCTGGATGTCAAAACACGCGAAAAACGCCGACCGGAGGGAGGGAGGGTTGCCGGGGAGCCTCCGGGTCTCACCCAGAAAATGGCGTTTCATTACATTCAACGCTGGTTTTCTGGGGGGAGCCCCGTCGGCTCCCCGGAGCTAACTACCCACAGAGGAAGGTCAAAGGGACAAAACCGGGAGGCGGACACCACGCACCCCCCAAGGAGGCGAGACAACCGGCAGCAAACGCCAACCCAAGGCGCCACAGCCCCGAAAATCCCGGGAACAACACGAGAACCAGAGCAGCAAGGCCCCTGCACGAACACCAAAAATCCATGCTCGAAAGACTGCAAGGCCACGTCGCCCAGACGGCAGCGAGAGCAGCGAAGCCACGAACGCCACAGGCATGAGGGAAGAACACAGGCAGCTTAGCCGCAAGAACACGGCCGACCACCCGGGACACCATCACCCGCGAACCGGGAAGAACAGAACCGGATCAACGCAAAACGCGCTCCGGACCCAAACGCCGTGGCACGCAAACAACAGCAGAGGGCCGCCACTGAACACAAAAACGACACACCCCCGGCCCGACCAACAAAGCACCAACAAACCCTGGACCCCTCCAGAATGCAGCAGCCCCACCCCCCGCCAGAAAAGATGGAGACTGCTGCCATCAAACAACCAAAACGCTAAAACCGAAGGAGCAAGAAAACACAGCGAACCGACCCCCAGAGGCAAAGGCCCAAAGGAAAGAGCCGACGAAAAAACACACCGGAACCGAAGGGGCACTACCAACCGAGGAGAAGACAGAGCACGCTGACCAGAGACCAGGATGGTGCAAGCGGCGCACGAACAGGCCGGAGGTGAAATGACGCACAAGACAGCTGACTAACGGTGCAGAAGCAACACCAAGACCGAAAGCAAGCTGAAGCGGCTCCGCCTGCGCCGCACGAAAAGAGGCGACAGTATGTGGCAAGACGACGGCCCCCAACCCCTACTAGAAAACCAAGCCGAGAGTAAACCAAGCCAACAAGAAGGACCCACCGAAGAAGGGACAGGAAAAGGAAGGACCGCCAAAATACCCCATACTGCCGCCAAGAAAGCACGCAGGTGGGACACCTACCACGAAGCCACCTGACCACCAACCGGAGGCGAGACCACGAGGCAGAACATAAGCAGCCCCGACAAGGCCCCCCCCGAGCCCAGGAAAAAGGCGGAGCCGCGAGAAGATCTCGGGCGCGACCACCGAAACCCAGGCGGCACAAGGAGATGGAACGTCTGCCGAACAGAAAAACTCCGAAGCATGCAAGCCCGCCAGGAGTTCAGAAACGACGGGTCCGACGCGAGACATCGCAAGAACCCCCCCAAAAAAAGTAAAACAACAACAACCGGCAGGGCAAGCTAGGAAAACCAAAGAAGGCGGAAGGGTCGCCGCCAGAACAGGACCCGAACCAAGGGGCACGAACAACTGCAACAGACCGAGACAAAGAAGCACATCACAGGACACAGGCTGACAAACGCCTAAGAACACACGCAGAACATTCCTGCTGCAGAAGAGGCAGGAAGAAAGAGCAGAAGCACAAAAAAAAAAAAAAAAAAAAAAAAAAAAAAAAAAAAAAAAAACAGGAGAACAACCAGGGGTGGACAATCAGGCAGGGACAAAAACCCCACGCAATCCCCAGGCACAAAACGGCAGCAAAGCGCCACTCCACAACCGGACACAGGAACAAGGACACGCCACCGTGAAACACGGTACCAATGCTCACGTGCAGCAGCAGCAGCAACAGGCACCACTGCAACATGCAACATGTAAATAGCAACTCCCCTCTGCAAAGGCAGAGAACGGAGCAGGCAGACCCCAGACAGGGCCAACGGAGACACGACAAAACCCTGCAGGCCCAGAAACCTGCACCAGGCGACCGACGGCGGAGAAAACCCCGCTCGATACCTGCTGGATGAGGTACTGGGAGCTCTTTTACACCTCAAGCCCGGCCCAAGGTCAGGCCAGACCGGCCAGAGGATGGCCCACCAGGCAGCTGCTAGGAGCAGTCCACCGGTCCACATACCCCCACAACCAGGACGGGCCGGAACTGCCATACGAAAACAGGCCAGTGCGCCCTGGAAGTCCACGGACGAACCAGCAAGAAGGCTTATGCTCGCAAGTAGGTCGTGTAACAAGCACAGACCACTGATGGTAATACAGTGTTCCCCAAAAGTGCCAATAGCACCACTGCACTCCGCTGGTACTATCCCGCAAGTTCTACCAGATAGGCGGGACCCAAGAGCCAGAGCTCAAATCCTGCAAGCACAGCCAGGAGCCTCACCAGGTGAGTACAGAACCAACCCTACAACCCCCACACCTCACAACATTAAAAAAGGAGGGTCCCCTGAATGACTCCAGCATGGGTTGGACATGCACATGAGGGGGACAGGAAGGGGTGATAAAGGGACAGTCACTGGTGTGCGAACGGTCTCAGTCGTACAAAATTATACCTAAATAAAAACAGGTATATGAACACCGCCGCATCCAGCGCCCGGCCAAAAGACGCCAGACCGCAGAAACTCACCTGGCGAATGGTGGCTCGAACTTGACACGACTCAACCGTGCCCAGAAGAACTTGGGAGCACCGCCAGGTGAAGACGCCAGAGCCGGACCCGCAGGAGAACAGGGAGAGGCGAAGGAGGCGGTCCACACCCATGACACAGAAAACCGCGGTGTCCTCCCCACAACTGGGAACCAGGACACCCCTGGTGCAAAGGGGCACATACCGCAGCCAGGGAGAAGAACGAGAGGCGAAGCACTGTAGCAAAAAAGGGCGCAAAACCCCAGCACTGAACCATCGCCCAGACCAAAACAAACTCCACGGCGCATGCGCATAACACGCTGGCCGAACCGCACACCCTCCCTGCGGGAAGGCGCCAGCCAGGACTATTGCACGAGAAAAGGAGCCAAAAGAGGAAGCAGGAACAATAAAACCGGCCAAAGAAGCAAAGAGCCCAAAAAAAAAGGGAACCCAAACGGGCGACAAGTAGCCCAAACGGGCGACAAGTAGCCCAACCGGGCGACAAGTAGCCCAACCGGGCGACAAGGAGCCCAACCGGGCGACAAGTAGCCCAACAGGGCGACAAGTAGCCCAACAGGGCGACAAGTACTAGGAGCCGACAGACGTTCCAATAATGCGGGAAGTAGCGAAAAACCTTCCCGTACCCTCGAGAACACAGAAGCCAACACTAGTCCCGAAGGCACACGAAGGCGCACCCGAGATCAAAAGTCACGCAGAACCCCAACGAACGGGGAAACATGACAAAAACACCGTCCCAAAAAGCGGGGGAGGAAACATCCACCCACAGGACGGAACCAACCGACTCAAAGGCCAAGGAACCGAGCCCGGGGAGGGGCCGACGTCCAACAGCACGTACGGCGAGTGGGGAGGAAAGACCCCACTCCGCGTAACCACAAGCCCCGCCTAGAGGGGGATAAAACCCCCCACGGGGTCTAACGGGGCCAAGGCCCCCCCCAAGGCAGCCCCTCCCCAGCCCCGGGAACCTACACGACAGGCCCCGGGGCCGAGCCGTTCCCCCAAAGCCCCGGCCGTACCAGAAAACCGGGGCAGCCGTGAAAACACTAAGGAAGGGAGCCCACTGGCAGACTCATACAACACGGCTGGAGGAACAGGCCCAAATGCCCCCGTCACTACCCCGGAAGGGGAATTCCCCGAGACTGCCCGAGTCTCAACACCACGAAACACCCCGCCCTGAACCTACAGACGGTAAGGAACCGGATGCAGGCAGGAAGGGTGAACCAGGGGAAAGACAAGGGGGCGTGGATGCAACCAACACCCCCAAGCTCCCAAAACGAAATACAACGGGGCAGCCCCGGGGCTCCCGGGGAGGAAACCACGAGAACGTTGCCACCACCAAGGCTCAAGTGCAACGCCCCTGCTGCCCGCACCCGCTTTGTTAGCACAACTGGGTAACCGAGCCACAACGAGCAACCAAACTCGCAGGACACCGGGTCGAAGGTGTCACCGACCCCACAGGCAGCAGACGGAGGCAAAACAGAGAGTCACCCAGAGACAAAAGGTGAGAGCAACCCTCAAACTCGCTGGAAGCGAGGGGGGGGCTCTGGGGTCACATCCATCGGACCCGCGCGCCCCCAGGGGTTTCCCAGGGTCCCGAGCGTTTACTTTAAGAGGACTCGCGCTCAGGTAATCCCAGGCAGGGTACTGCTAACCGGCACCCAAGCTACCAAACAACTTTCTAAGAGCTGAACCCCCGGGACGTGTACACTCACGGGGACCTAGCAGGGGGTACCACCAGAAATACTCAGAACACAAGGGACACAAGGGGCAAGAACGAAGGCAGACCCCCCCACCAGGTATATAAACAAAAGAAAAAGAAAACCCCGCAAGAGGACAGCGTACCCAAGCGGAACAGAGCCGGCCGCTATGATTGGTAAAGACAAGCTGCACAGTACCCCGCGCCCCACCAGTGCAAACACCGCCCCTTACTCTAAGGCGAACATGGGAGACAGAACACCCGAGCACACAAAGAGCGGCCGAAAACCAAGCGGTAAACGGCCAAGCAGGGGCAGGACCCAAGGAACTTGTGGAAGGTGGCCCCAAGCCCCAAGGGCAGTACTTACAAGGCACCTAGGGAAGGGAACCCTAGGCGCATGCAGCCCGAGTACTGAAGAATCACACCCGGCTCACGCACCACCTAGAAAACAGACACCACACTCTAGGTACAGTGCTGAAACAACCACTGGAGCCGGAGCACATAACCATTGCCAATAGCATCAGCCGAAGAACTGATGGGTGGATAGCCGGCGTGGGAGGTCTGGGGCTCCCCCTTCCCCCTCCCGGGGAGGGGGGAGCTGCGCAGACAGCGGCGCGGTGACGTATGACGTCATACTAGTTTCCGTGTTTTCTGTTGAAGAGTTCTATTCACTAGTTCGGCTTAGGTAGCAATTTTCACCAGAATAGGGGTTTGTTTTGGAATGCTTACCTTTCTGGATGCTTGACCCGGTCGATGGCAGACATAGAATGCTTCCAACCACACGGGGGTTTCTATAGGCCATTGCTCCCCTTGCCTCTCTGAGGGGGCCAGGTTCTGGCTCGTGGTCCCCGGTAGGCCCTAGAACTCCATACACATGACTGATGCCAAAGTCTGACATTAGCATATCAGCCGGTAAAGCTCCGGGGAGCCGACGGGGCTCCCCCCAGAAAATAGATAAAAACAAACTCTGTAATTATATATATATAGATAGAGATAGAGATAGGAGAGAGAGAGAGAGAGAGAGAGAGAGAGAGAGAGAGAGAGAGAGAGAGAGAGAGAGAGAGAGAGAGAGAGAGAGAGAGAGAGAGAGAGAGAGAGAGCGAGCGAGAGAGCGAGAGAGCGAGCGAGAGAGCGAGCGAGAGAGCGAGCGAGAGAGCGAGCGAGAGAGCGAGCGAGAGAGCTAGAGAGCGAGAGAGAGAGAGAGAGAGACAGAGAGAGCGAGAGAACGAGAGAGAGAGACAGAGAGAGCGAGAGAGAGAGAGCGAGAGAGAGAGAGAGAGCGAGAGAGAGAGAGAGAGCGAGAGAGAGCGAGAGAGCGAGAGAGAGAGCGAGAGAGAGCGAGAGAGCGAGAGAGAGCGAGAGAGAGCGAGAGAGAGAGCGAGAGAGCGAGAGAGCGAGAGAGAGAGAGAGAGAGCGAGAGAGAGAGAGAGAGCGAGAGAGAGAGAGAGCGAGAGAGAGAGAGAGCGAGAGAGAGAGAGAGAGAGAGAGAGAGAGAGAGAGAGAGCGAGAGAGAGAGAGAGCGAGAGAGTGAGAGAGAGAGCGAGAGAGCGAGAGAGAGAGAGAGAGAGAGCGAGAGAGAGAGCGAGAGAGAGAGCGAGAGAGAGAGCGAGAGAGAGAGCGAGAGAGAGCGAGAGAGAGAGCGAGAGAGAGAGAGAGAGTAATAATTTGACAATAACAACACAATACTATACAGCAATTTGGAAAAAATATTAAAACTTGTACAAAAATGACTTCAAATATTATAATTAGAAATTTCTGTTTCAAAGTTTTAATGAACAATGCTTATTAACAAAATAATTTACTTACAAAAAGCTATCAAATTCATCTTGCAGGAATGCTACTTCTTCTTCTATGACCTCCTTATCTTCATCGTCTGCTAGATTACATGCTCTCTCTGCTAAGGAGAAGGCTTTATCTAGCTTCTTTTGACCTTCTTCTTGTTCATTTTGAAGTAATTTGAGAATTGTTGCTTTGCCACTGATTGTATCCTTGTCACCAGTTGGCTCAGCACATTTGGCCATTCTCTCTTTTGCAGCCCTAAGCCAGTGCATAAATTCATTGCCTGCATCAACAAATTCTTGATGATGATCAACCATATCCTTCTGCTTCTCAAGAAGTTCTTTAGCCTGCTTGCTAAGGCTATGGTACTTGCTGGAAATTTCTGAAGCATTATTCTTTACTTGACTTGCTTGACTTTCTGTTGCTTTGGATGTAACTGACTCAATCATTGGCTCAAAGGACACAATATCTTGAACAATGCTGCTGGTGCGACGGAGATTAGCTTTACGTTCACCAATACTTAGAGAAGAAATTCTGTGAGAAAGACCAGAGCCTCTCTTGCCAGAGGCAGATATTGCATTCGTAAGTTGCTGGAGCTTTGCTTCTCTTTCGCTAATCCACTGTTGCATATTAGTATACGAGACGCTCATGTCAGCCCATTGAAGAAGGTTAGTCTCCAGAGTAACCTTGGCATTTGAGAGCTTTTTAATAAGTTTGTCCCAGTCAGCCTGCAACTCTTCTAGAGACTCATTGATTATGTCACGACCATCAGATCGAGTATTGCGGAGCACCTTTTCACCCCAATTGACAGATTGATGAACTAAGGCCTGTCCTTCCTCTTGCTTTCTCATGAGTGACTGAATCAAATCCAAATGTCGTTCAAGACTTTCTTTGCCTGAATCAGGAGACATGTCAATGCAATCCCTGACAACCATTCGAGCATTATCAATCCACTCTCTAGCCTTACTAAGATAAGTCTCATATTGACGATGCTGGTCAAAGCTAGCTTCCACCTTTCTCAAAACATCCTTGGCCATGTTGATTAAAACCTGGTAGCGAGAGTTAAGGTGTCGCATTTGGTTCTGAACAAATGAATCAAGGTGAGTTTCTTGCAAGGTTTGAGAAAGTTCATTCAACTTTTTCAGTTGTGCTTGGTGCTTCCCAAGGTTCTCTAGTAGATCCTGAAAAGTGATATTAAGAAATTATAATAGAAAATAACTAGAGCAAACATTAATATGGTTTGTATATTTCCCTAGTAATTGCTATAATTAATTCTCCTCAATGTTGCAAAAGTAGTAAGACACATGCTAAAGAAAATAATAAATGAAAAGAAAAAAATTATAATTTAAATCAAATTAACCACTGTACTAAATGACCAGCATTGAATGCCACGTTCTGGGTAAGTCCTGGAGGCTCCCCAGAGCTATACCGGGGTGGTATGTATGTATCAGACTGTGGCATCAGTCAATTTGATTGGTATTTTAGCCTACCGGGAACCATGAGCCAGACCCTGACCCCCCCTCCCCTCAGAGAGACATGAGGAGCCTATAGAAACCTCCATGTGGTTGGAAGCATTCTATGTCTGCCATCTACCGGGTTAGGCCCTCAGAAAGGTAGGTGTCTCAACACAAACTTCACTTGGTTAAAATTGCTACCAAAAACCAAACTATCAAGCAAAACTCCACAATCTGAAAACAAGCAAAGAGGCATGACGTCACAACTGCCACCGAGCTGCTATCTGTGCTGCTCCCCCCCCTCCCCAGGAGGGGAAAGAGGGAGCCCCAGACCCCTCATGCCAGCCATTCAATCCCAGTTCAGAGGCTGAATATCAAAAATGTGAAAACTGCCGACCGGAGGGAGGGAGGGTTGCCGGGGAGCCTCCGGGACTCACCCAGAAAATAGCATTTCCTTACATTCAATGCTGGTTTTCTGTGGAGAGCCCCTCCAGCTCTCCAGAGCTTCCTAACCACAGAAAATAGAAAGAGACTTACCCGGGAGGCGGCCGCCGCTTGCATCTCAACGCAAAGCCGAAATACATCGATCCTGATGGCCTCGCAGTCGGAAAAGGGTGCCACATATACTAGGAGACGCCTCAACCATGCCGACGCAAGAAGGTCTACCTCTGGGTGCCTGCACGTCCGGCAGAGCCAACTGAACGAGTCGGCATTGACAGTCCAGTCCGTGGTGAAAGGAGAATGAACTGGGACAGGCCGTCCGTCAGGATGTTGGACACTCCCCTGAACATGAATAGCCAGGAGAGCCAAACTCTGAGAACTCAGCAAACGAGTCACCCCAAAGCGACCAGCCCCAAAGAGCCAAGGACTGCATCAAACCCCTGCAGTTCAGGCAATGAACCACCAGGGATCAGTCCGAATGTAGCTGGATCATCGATCCGCAAGCGACCCGAACCCTCCGAAGCGTCATCCATACAGCCGTAAACTCTCACACCGTGCTATGTGCCCAACGAAAGGACAGACCCCACCGCCCCTGGTCGGCCTGGTGAGCACAGGTCTAAAAACCTCAGCAAAGAGAGAACGTGTCCATGAACAGATCGAGCTTGGGTAGGCACCAAGGCTCTGAACCCTTAAAAACCCAAAAAGGAGCCGGCGACGCAGCAGGCTACATAAGGCACCCGGAGGCCGAACTCAGCGATCGCGAGAGAGGCGGAAGGGACGTCCCCGAAGGAACCAGAACAGCCGACAAAGCCAAACCCAACTCAGTGGGTAGACCATCATGTCAAAATTCAGACTCCCCACAAACCCCACCATGTAACCCGAGAGCCCACCAGAAACAGGCGAAGGCGGGACCACAGTCGCAACAGAGCCTCTGGAGGGAGAGACACGGAAGCAGTCTGAGTTCCAAACAAGACCCAGCCAAGACCGAACCTGAGAGGGACCCAGATAGGACAGAGTAATCATCAGAAAGGTGAGGCAATAGACCCAGGGGTTGAGACGGGACAAGTCCAGAATGAACCGCAAGTCCGCGCAGTCCCGTTTCAGAACTGGAAACGGGCAGGAAACCCACCTGAGGGACAAGGACGTTTCAACCACGCCCAAGCGAACTCAATCCAAGATGACTTGACAGAGCGCAGGAGAGGAGGTCTGCACCGCCAGTCCTGAACCCCTCGAAGGGGAAGGGTGGCCACCCTACGCCACTGCAGGCCACAAGAAACGACCCTAAACACCCACAAATTGTGGAACCAGGCACGGGCGAACAGCACAAGCCTCTCCTACCCCTGTCGTCTCATCAATGGGTTGAACCGAGAAAGGGTCGACACCCTCTTACGCGAAGCCAACCTACAAGCAGAGCGATCACCGCGTCGACAGATGTCATCGGTTCCAAAGTCTGTGTCGGCTCTGAAACTGGTACCACTGGCCTATCATGATGGGAGGAACCTCGAGCCCTGACATGACCCCTCCGGGAAGGCCCCCCCCCCCACGGGCCCCCCCAAAGAAGCAGCAAGTCGGACATGGGACGACAACTCGAAGAAGCCACTTACAGATACTGCACCACTGCATACTCTTCAAACAACAAAGAACAAAAAGGTGATGAAAATCTAAGAGCCAGGGCCTATGTAGATTCCATACAATGAGCAAGCACAGCCTGCCGTCATGCGAGGCAGAAAGCAAAGAACAGAGTCACCGCCTCCTTCATAATCGGCGCATACAACTTCAACAAGGCAGCCGCAAAACTGAATCCACGTGCCCCCAAGTATGCAAATCCTCAGCTACCAGGGACATCGAAAAGACGGGAACCTGCACCTGGAGCTACACCTGACCAGTATCCTTAGGAAGAAAGGGGGCGAACAAACATGCATAGAGGTGCTCCAACTTTCCCCCCAGGTAAACCTGAACCACAGTAGAAATTTCACACCACTGAAGCATGTGGGTCCAACTGAACGCATGCCATGCCCCCCAATGAAAAGAAAAAACAGTCCACTAACCAGGATGATGCTAGTACCACGTAATGCACTCAATAAGGAAAAGTAGAACCGAGGTCAAACGAGAAAGGGTCCATTATTGAGGCAAAATCCGGGTCACGCAGGAGGTACGCCGCAATGACCTCCCGAACCTCCTTAGGTGGGATATGGGAAGCCGAGAACCTCTGGAAGGAAGGGACCAAAGAACTCAAAGGAACCTGAAACCGAACCTGGGGAGGAGTTGAACCCATATCAAATTCATACAGGGAAGGGGGAGGGGTAAGAAAACCCCCTTCACCCTGCAACAACAAGCCCTACGCAGAGGGTACCAACACCCAAGCGGGGTCAAATTAGGCCCAAGCATCCCAAATCAACTCTTCCCCAGCCCCAGGATCCTCCACGTCAGGACCCGAGCCAGAGCCGTCCTCCAAATCCTCCTCCCCTAAAGAAAAGGCAGAGTCAACTGGAAAAGCAGGAAAAAGGGGAGGTCCACTGGTCAGAACCCAGAAGCTCCGGCCGGAGGAGCAGGCTCGAATGCCTCCATCGCTGAACCGGAAGGGACAGCCACTGAGACCACCCGAGTCTCACCACCAACTAGACCCTGCCCCGACTCTGAAACCCTCAGATGTTTTGGAGCCGACAGCAGGGGGGGAGAGGAAAGGGGGGAGGGGGAGCAGGACAAACCACAGCAGGAAGGATGAAGAGGCACGGATGAAACCGAAGTCAAAGCGACTAATGCCCCCAAATCCGGGTCCCTATAACCAAAGCGGGGCAGCCATGGGGCACCCGGAAAGGCAACTAACCTAGCCCGTTACAGCAACCGAAACCGTGCATGCACCATATTATCAGAATCAGTGGACTGGGTGAATTTTAGAACCAGCAAGGAACACCACTCGCATGACTCTGGGTCGAAAGTGTCACTGACCCAACAGGCGGCATGACAGAGGCAAAACCCGTGAATGTCACCCTGAGACAAGAGGACAGAGCAACCTTCGAACTCGCACAAGGTGAGATGGGACCCAGAGGATGCATCCATTGGACCAATGAGCCCCAATAGGGATTTCCAGGGCCCTTAGGCAGACTGCTAAGGGAAGCCCAGACAATGTACTGCTAACCAGTTGGCCCAAACTACCAAGAGATCAATTAAAAGTTGAATCTCTGCGATGTGTACAATCACGGGGTCTAGCAGGGAACCACCAGAATAACAGAGGGTGGACAATAACCAAGGGGCAGACCCCCACCAGGCAACAAACAAAAAGAAAAAGAAAACTCCCCCACAAAAGTACATCATCTACAGGAGGAACAGAACCAGTCACTGTGTAATAGGTGACTAGCTGCATAATACCTTGCCCCCCCTACCAGTGACGATACTACCTCCTACCCAAGGTCAAACAGCAGAAATGAAAACCACAGCTGACCCCAAGGGTGGGCAATCACCAAGCAGCAAAAGATCCCTACGGAGGTAGTTCCCAAACGACTTGTGGAAGATAACCCCCAAGACACACGGGCAGTACTTACAGGGCACCTAGGGACGGTGGCCCTAGGCGCATGCAGCCCCCAGTACTCTGTGAATTATTCCTGGCTCACACACCACCACATAGCAGAACAACACTGCTCAGAGACAGAAGCCAGAGTCGAATGACCGCCATGCAACACATCAGCCTCAGAATTGGGGTTAGGTGGCCGATGCGAGGGGTCTGGGGCTCCCCTTTCCCCCTCCTGGGGAGGGGGGAGCTGCACAGACAGCAGCACTGTAGCGGCTGTGAAGTCATGCTTGTTTTCAGATTGCGGAGTCCTGCTTGATAGTTTGGTTTTTGGTAGCAATTTTAACCAGGTGGAGTTTGTTTTGAAACACCTACCTTTCTGGGTACCTAACTCGGTAGATGGCAGACATAGAATGCTTCCAACCACATAGAGGTTTCTATAGGCCATTGCTCCTAGTGCCTCTTTGAGGGCGAGCCAGGTTCTGGCTCATGGTCCCCGGTAGGGTAGAACTCCAAATGAATTTACTGATGCCACAATCTTATACATGCATATCAGCCTGGTATAGCTCGAGGAAGCTGAGGGGGGCTCTACAGAAAAGTGAGCCAAACATTTCAACATTATATAAATACTGTATATTTTATTGGCAGTAAATGAATATTTTCAATGGTGCTTTTATCTCTAGTACATGATCTTGTAGACACTACTTGATATACAACGAAGCCTTAACCACTGGGGGGAGGGGAGGGCACAACGCTCTTCCGGGATCTTACATTTTTAGTGTATGTTTCAAAACTCTGCGGTTACATGGGGGTTCACATCAGCTTCCTCAGGGCTCTTGTAAACAGACACCATTTAAAAAAAAAATCATGGGCAACATTCCCGGGTGTGAGAGCCTCAGTACTGAGTAAGCAACCATGGCTGGCACATGCAGCATGAGCTCACAGCACTGCTGTTCAGCTTGTGACCACAGCATTGCCTAGTAATGTCAAAATAAATATTTAACTGGTATTATTTAGCTATGATAGTATTACAAAAGAGCCTGAGTGTCATAATGACTGTGTACAATGTTCAAATATCAGTGAATCAATGTTGTTCACGATGTTCACAGCACTAGCCACAGCACCACAGCATTATTTCATCCATCTAGGAATCTTCAAACGACTTCATATGTTACTTTACAAAACAAACTTGTGGTCAATTATTCATTTACAGGATTTAGTGACCAGGATTGTGATAATAGCAGGATTGTGGTGATAATTAGCGCTGTGCGTAGTATTGTGGGAGGAGGAAGTTTGGTGAGGGAGGGAATTCAGGTAGTGCCACTCTTGTTTTGCTCACCATACTAGCTTAGTGGTTCACTATGGTGAACATATATGTACATGAGTATATACAATGAGTGTATATAGTGGAATAACAGCTACAGGAGTATGTTGGGAAGAGCCATTTTGGTGAGGGAGGTGCTATCGTATTCGTAGCGTCGTCTGCTAGCTGCTGTGTGATTTCTCATGCAGTGTATGGTGGCCACTGTGCTGTTTGGACACAATACCGGCTTAGTTGTATAGTTATGATGAATAAAACATGTAGAAACGTATACATAACGTGTGTAAATAGTGTAATATAAACAATATCAGTATGGTGGGAGGAACAATGTTGGCAAGTAAGGTGTAAGGAGTAGGCTAGGTGTTGGAGGAGTGAAGGAGGGCTGGTTGGGTGTGGCAGCTCACACTCGCGGAGTTCTGAGTGTGTTGATGGTGAATGTATATAGTGTGTGATAGTGTATAGTGTGTAAATATGTTGTAAATATACATAAATGAACATGAAACATTGGCTATATGAACAATATATGTGAACACATTTGAGACACATATAATACAGTGTCTTGGGACAGTACAGATGTTCTACTGCCATAATATTGTGTACATGTTCATTATAAATAGGATTGGCAAGAAAAAACAAAACAAATGTATTTGGAAATGTACGCAAAAAATGAACAAAATAATATTTATGGCAACTCGTGCATGTTGAAGCCGGCGGGTGACTGGCTTCAGGAGTCTACGTCATGGGCAACCACCAAATCGTGACGTCAAACCATTTTTCAGACCCCATTGCGGCCAAAGTAATTACAATTTAGATTTTTTTTTACATATCTGTGATCAGAGAGGGGTATTTAACATTTTCAAAAACTAAATTAATTTTTCCCGAGAATTTATTTCCTGCGCACAGAGAGGGGGGGGTGCCATATTTGGAAGGCAAGCAGCACAGTGGTTAAAGACTCAATAACTATCTCGTAAAACTCTAGTTTCACCTGACTTTTTCCTTCTTACCTCAACTGGAACAATAAGTAACTTCAACCAACCAATTATGTATTCCTGTGCAAGTTCTATTTGATTTCCTAATCTATTGCCCAAACACCTTACTACCTCTAGGGTGCTCCTCATCGGGGACAAAGAAAAGTCAGATAAAACTAGAATTTTACAAGTTATAAAGTTTCCTAATACCTTATTAAATTCAGCATATAACTTTGTCATAATTTAAGTGCAAAATGTCTTGATCACACAGCATTCCATAAGTTCTTTATATTCATCATCTATAGTGGATTATGTATTGTACATTATCAATCACAACAAACTGATGAAGCATAAAACATCTGCTTGAAATGTTTAACTTTATGAACAGTATATTCCGTAGACTATATTCTATGACGTCAATCTAAATACACAAAATAATATTATATTTTCATACTGAAACAGTTAAAGGACTATAAATTTTGTGATTAATAATGTTAATAAATATTATTACCTTGACATTGTTAACTTGCTGTGTTTTCTCCCCAATGCTGGCATACAGCATGGTCTTGTAGGCCTTCATGTCGGCATCCGCCTTCTGTAGCCAGTCAGAGAGCTTCTCATATTCATCTTTGTAGTCACGCCACTGCACTACTGTTTTCTCAAGATTCTCTTTCTGTTTGGATATATCCTTGAAAAGTTCTTCAAAACTTTCCTTTACAGCCCTCATCTCATTTTTGTAATTCTCTTGTCCAGATGGTGAAGTGGAATGAAGGAATACTTCACCTCGATGAAGAAGCTGATCCACTAATATCTGGCCCTGAGCTTGTCGAGTTAACAGTGTATCTAAAGCTTGCACAGCTGTTTCAATAGAAAGTCTATCACCCAAGTTCTTTTGCTTAAGGGCTGGGATTTTGTCACGTGTCCTATTGACAAATGCATGGAGGTCATCATAGGCTTCTTTGTAGTGACGGTGATCACGGTACTGAGTCTCTCTCTCTCCTCGCAAGGATTTGATACGATCAGAAAGATTCTCAAACTGTTTCAGTATGTTCTGGGCCTGTGATGCTGCTTGGGCTTGCTGTCCACTTGCTAGCATCTCAGAGGCTTTAACCTTCAGGCTCTCTACTTCATATTTCTCACAACGAAGCTTTTCTTCCAAACTCTGAAATATTAATACAGTACTGTGATGTAATACGAGTTTTCCTGTTTTGCAAATTAAAACTTTTTAATAAGGCATTATTCCAAGTTTTGCTATTGTTTTACCACTCCATCTATTTAACCAGGTCCTAGTTATAACTACTAAGAAATAAAATAACATTTGAGCTCTGATATATTTACTCTCATTATTAATTAAAGTGTTTATATTTTTGACTGTATATACTGTAGTTGAAACTCATTTGTAAAAAATTCACTAAAATACAAAAATAAAAATGTGCAATTGATATACAGTAATTTAAAAATTATACTAGCACAATGCAGATATATTTTTTTAACTTTACATGAAACCCCTAAATTGTTACTGATAATGGTTATCTCTACTTGCCAATTCTGCCTAACACACTGAGCATAAATAACGGCACATAAACCATAATATAGCAGCACTTACTTTGAGTCTCTCCAGCTGAGCTCTCTTCTCAGAGAGTGTAGACTGGAACTGACTGACATCAGACAGGGTGTGTTCCACATGTTCAATGGTTTTGTTTAGCTGATGAATATTCTCCAAGAAACCAGCCCATCGGTGTATAGTTTCATCCAAATAAGTCTTAGTTTCCACCATCTTAGATGCAAGGGCACTCCAATCCTGTTGAAGCTTTTCAACTGCTTGGTTGATGTGTTCATGCGCCAAGGGAGCTGTGTTGGCTAATACAGTCTGCGCTAATTCAACAGTTCCCTGTACTTTTGAAAACCCTTCCTCTTTATATAACAAAAGATCTTGGATAGTTTCCATCTTTTTATCTAGGTCATCCTGGGATGTAGCTGATAGATCAGAACAATAACTAAGTTTCTTCTTAATGTCTTGAAGCCAATTGTGACATTCTGTAACTCTACTATCATAATCTGCATGATGAGTAACATACTGGTGCCAGCGGGTGTGGACATCCTTGACTTTTGTAGAGATCTGCTGATAACGAGCACACAGCTCGTTGACTTGTGAGCCCCGTGAGGAGTGGTTACCCTGGTACAGGTGCTGGGCACGCTCAGTTAGCTGATCAATTTCAAGCTCCTTAGCACGTACTTCACCCTGCAGGGTTTTTAACATATCTAAAGTTTCTTGTTTCTCTGCTAAAGTGACATTCAAATTAACTGCATGCAATTTGTTGTCAGTTTCACGTAACCAGCTTTGAATAGCATCCTTCATGGATTCAAAATCACCCCACTGGTACAAAGTAGCCTCAAGTCTCTCAATGGTAGAAGAGACAGCTGATATAAGACCTTGCCACTCTTGCTGCGTGGTGTCGATCTGGTTACGCACATGTATCTGACCAGACTCCAATGTACCAGGAATAACTTTTTCGCCAATTGTCCTTATCTGAAGTATCCTAGGCTCCTCCTCCGGAAGACTCAATTGAAGATTTTTAAGTTTTTCAAGATTAGCATGTAGAGTAATATGGTCGCTAACAGATTCATCCCACATTTCTACCGTACTTTGTGTGGCATCTAGCCATTCTTGTGTTTCAAATACTGTCTTACTGTACTGTTGATGGTCACTGACAATTGCTTCATATCGTTCCAAATAAGACTGAATGCGCTGTAACATTTCTTGGTGGTGAGCAGTTGCTGTTTCTAAGAATGAGTTTACACGATCAGATTTTTCTGGGAGATTTTCTGCCTTGTCACGTACATCCAGTATGGTCTGTTGTTTGGCAAGGATATCGTGCAAAAGCATACGGTAAGTCTGTAGCTGAGCTCGTTTCTCATCAAGAGTTGTTTTTAACTCGATTTCATCAGGAATTTGTGCCTGAGTCTCCTTCAGCCATTGTTTTAAGTGTTCACTGGCCTCCTCAAAGTTTGTCCATCTACTCATCTTATTATGAAGGTCTCTTTCCATAGTGGAAGAACTATCAAACAGTGTGTCAAAGGCTCCTTGAAGATCTTCAAGTTGAATTCTAATAGCTTCTCTTCCATCATCAGATGTTGAAGGATAAAGTTTCTCTCCTAATTCCACTGTAGTGTTGACAAGTGATAATGCATTCTGCTTCTCTGCTAGTAATTCACTCCCTATCTCCAACCTTTTCTGTATAGTTGCTCTATCTCCTTGCATTTCAACACATTTGGCTAATTTGTCTTGAGCTGCAGTAAGCCAGCCAACACTTTGGTTATATTTTTCAATAAAGGCCTTGTGGTCATTAACTCCTAATTCACACTTCTTGAGAATTTCCTGAAAGTAAAGAATAGGATATTTGTTAATTATATTTATGTCATGTTGACCTGATTATCTCTATGTGCCTAACTATCCATCTGTGTATAACTGTCCATCTGTATACAACTATCCATCCGTGTACAACTGTCTATCCGTGTACAACTGTCCATCCGTGTACAACTGTCCATCCGTGTACAACTGTCCATCCGTGTACAACTGTCCATCCGTGTACAACTGTCCATCCGTGTACAACTGTCCATCCGTGTACAACTGTCCATCTGTGTACAACTGTCCATCTGTGTACAACTGTCCATCTGTGTACAACTGTCCATCTGTGTACAACTGTCCATCTGCGTACAACTGTCCATCTGTGTATAACTATCCATCTGTGTACAACTGTCCATCTGTGTACAACTGTCCATCTGTGTACAACTGTCCATCTGTGTACAACTGTCCATCTGTGTATAACTATCCATCTGTGTACAACTGTCCATCTGTGTACAACTATCCATCAGTGTATAACTATCCACTTTATGCCTGACTACCCACTCTGTACATGACTGCCACTCTGTACATGGCTACCACTCTGTACATGACTACCACTCTGTACATGACTGCCACTCTGTACATGGCTACCACTCTGTATATGGCTACCACTCTGTACATGACTACCACTCTGTACAGGACTGCCACTCTGTATATGGCTACCACTCTGTACAGGACTGCCACTCTGTATATGGCTACCACTCTGTACAGGACTGCCACTCTGTATATGGCTACCACTCTGTACATGACTACCACTCTGTACATGACTGCCACTCTGTACATGGCTACCACTCTGTATATGGCTACCACTCTGTACATGACTACCACTCTGTACATGACTGCCACTCTGTACATGGCTACCACTCTGTATATGGCTACCACTCTGTACATGACTACCACTCTGTACATGACTGCCACTCTGTACATGACTACCACTCTGTACATGACTGCCACTCTGTACATGACTACCACTCTGTACATGACTGCCACTCTGTACATGGCTACCACTCTGTATATGGCTACCACTCTGTACATGACTACCACTCTGTACATGACTGCCACTCTGTACATGACTGCCACTCTGTACATGACTACCACTCTGTACAGGACTGCCACTCTGTATATGGCTACCACTCTGTACATGACTGCCACTCTGTACATGACTGCCACTCTGTATATGGCTACCACTCTGTACATGACTACCACTCTGTGATAGCTCTAAAATGCATACTCAGTACTGTATGTCTATCACCACTGCATATTGTTACTCTGCTGTACACAGTATGTCTATCAGCCCTACGTGTTGTTACTATATAGTACAGTACACAGATGTCTATCAGCCTTACGTGTTGTTACTATATAGTACAGTACACAGATGTCTATCAGCACTGCGTGTTGTTACTAAACAATACACAGTATTGTATGTCTATCAGCACTGCGTCTCGATACTATACAGTAGATGGTATGTCTAACTGGGCTGTGTGTTGTTATGAGTGTCACTATTTTAGATACTTACCTTTGCGGTGACTTGAACAGCTTTAAAGCGTGAGGTAATCTGTTGAACATTAACAGAGATCCTGGTATCACCAGAGACGCCCATCAGGTCAGAGGAATCATCGCTCATCTTGTCCACCTCGCTCTGATTTTGCATTATGCTGAATACAAGACCCTGTATTTTTTATAAGAGAATGGCATAAAAAAGGAGTAAAGTGAGATGCAATTAACACCAAATTAAAAACAACAAAAATGGCAGTAAATATTAAACATATATATATATTTTTTTTTTAACTAAATGACATACTGTAAATTTAATATCAAAAGGAAAGCAATTAGTTAAGATTTTGCTGTATCATCAACCTATGATATGTAATTCCTGTATGTCTTCAATTATAATTAATAAAATTGTAAATATTTATTTGTTAAAAGTTGCATCCTATGAGGAATGGCAAAAATGTTTCCAAACCCAAAGGAATTTTATGTAATTAGCTACATTAAATGTAATTACACATTATTAATGTACAAATTCAGACAAAAATGTTTTCTAATAAGGTATTCATTATAATTATCAAGCCTCAAATTTGTGATTAATGTTCAGATATCAAATGTGCCATAAACTATGTTATATACAGTAACTGAAACAATCTCTTTCCATAATTATAATATTTATTTATGTCTGTGGAGAGCCCCTTCAGCTCCCCGGAGTAATACTGGGCCGATGTGTATATATTAGACCGTGGCAACAGTCAATCGACAGAATTCTAGGCTAACCAAGGACCAGCGCCGGAACCTGACCCCTTCCCCTCAGAGAGGCACGAGGAACACGGGGGTGTCTTTAGGTCATTGCACCTTGTGGCTGCGAGGCACAAGGCCTCTCTGAGGGGGCCAGGTTTTGGCTCTGGTCCCCGGTCGGCTTAGAACTCCATTGACTGACTATTGCCACGGTGTAATATATAAACATCAGCCTGATATAGCTCCGGGGTACCTCCAGGTCACACCCAGAAAATGGCATTTCATTACATTCAACGCTGGCTTTTTGTGCCGGTTAATAAAGAAATGCAAAATAGGGAGGCCTAAAACTGAAAGATGGCTTATACCTCTTCAATGTGTAAATCAAAAACTTCCAAATGTTATTCACTGTAGCTGTACTAACTGATCATCTAATATTAATTAGTTCAATGTGTTCAATAGGTACATTGTATTTATTCCACTGTTTTCATTATGAACCCTAGACAGTATGTGGTCCCAGTCAGTTGGTGAAATGCAGTCATAATATTATTACTAGCTACCCTCTACTATTTAATGTGTTCATTATATTATTACTAGCTAGTCTCTACTATATAATGCATTCATCATATTATTACTAGCTACCCTCTATATAATGCATTCATCATATTATTACTAGCTACCGTATAATATATAATGCATTCATAATATTATTATTAGCTACCGTCTAATATATAATGCATTCATTATATTATTACTAGCTACCCCTCTATTATATAATGCATTCATCATATTATTACTAGCTACCCTCTACTATATAATCCATTCATCATATTATTACTAGCTACCCCTCTACTATATAATGCATTCATCATATTATTACTAGCTAGCCTCTATGCCATAATGTGTTCAGTATTACTAGTTAGCCTCTACTATATAATTTGTTCATTATATTATTACTAGCTAGCACCTACTATATAATGTGTTCAATGTATTATTACTAGGTAGCCAATACTGTATAATGTATTCATTATTACTAGCTAGCCTCTACTATATATTGTGTTCATTATATTATTACTAGCTAGCCTCTACTATATAATGTGTTCATTGTTACTAGCTAGCCTCTTCTATATAATGTGTTCATTATATTATTACTAGCTAGCCTCTACTGTGTAATGTGTTCATTATTACTAGCTAACCTTTACTACATAATGTGTTCATTATATTATTACTAGCTAGCCTCTACTGTATAATGTGTTCATTATATTATTACTAGCTAGCCTCTACTATATAATGTGTTCATTATATTATTACTAGCTAGCCTCTACTATATAATGTGTTCATTATATTATTACTAGCTAGCCTCTACTATATAATGTGTTCATTATATTATTACTAGCTAGCCTCTACTATATAATGTGTTCATTATATTATTACTAGCTAGCCTCTACTATATATTGTGTTCATTAATACTAACTAGCCTCTACTATATAATATGATCATCATATTACTAACCATCCTGTGTTTACAATGTATTCATCATAAGATTAGCTTGTCCATGTTATCGAGAGATTTCATTATATTATAACTTACCAGCCTCTGTTGTATAGTGTGTTATATTATCACTAGCCTGCCTCTGCTGTTCATCATATCACTGTCAACTAGCCAATCTTTACTGTTAAATGCACTCATCGTATATCACTAGCCAGCCTTCATAGTACTGTATACAGTGTTAATCTTATTATCACAAACCAGTCTCACTTGTGTTAATATTAGTAAACATATTACTGGATATATTTTAATATCAAAGAACAAGGCATTTTATAACCATATTTTAGAGGTAGTTTAAGCACATTACAAATAACCCCAACATTTCTGAGGCACGGCTCAGGATGTTGTTGTTGGTACCGAGCCATATAGGTGATGGCTCTGTGGGAAGATGTGATAATGTATGGGGGATCACACACCCCATGCTTCTATAGTGAGTACCTTCAAGATGACAGCTCTTGGTGATGCAAAACTGGGATGCCAGACGACATATAGTTAAGGCTTCGTGCAATGACAGAAGCTCACAATCTCAAGACAATGCTTATGAGGTTATGTCCACTAAAATAAACGAAGACAGCCAGAAATGTACAAGCCTATTCACTACACTTCAGTTATGAAGTCTTTGCATGACTTTTTTATATTAAAGATAAATCTATTTATAAAATGAATTACAGAAGTAGTTTTTCATTAATGAATTTAGTAAATGACTTGTTTAATAGAAAACTGCAAGTTTCTGATAAACAAATATTTGTATAAAATGTGAAAAGAAAAAGAGCTTTGAATATAAATGAAAAGATTCTTTTAGAGCATCCACTCAGTTGGTCCTTTAGGTAATAGCCTATTCATACAATGGACTGTTGACATTTACTCTTAATTATGATGGAGATTTTCTAGCATTCTTGCCAGATGACAATGGAGAAAGGGAAGCAGTGGAGATTACTTTATCCAGCTCCTGAATGACTGTCAGAAGGGCTTAAAAGAGCTTATGAAACTTGCTACAAAATTATACATTTTCGTCTCCATTGTGGATTTAAGTTCAATGTGGAATGTGAAATCATTATGTTTCTAAATACGAAACTTAAGTAAATATAGCCAAATTTTTTACACATTTTTAAGTATAGAATAATTTGGTCATGTAAAACTCAGCAACTTCAACTTTCTGGCTGCCAACCTCTTATTAAGCAGTGACAAGGTAGGTCACATCTCATCTGTTCATACTATGCGTAAGAGAACTTACTTCAATAATAACGAGACGAGGTCTTACTTGTTCAAGGTTATCGGCTATTGCAATGAATTCCTGCACGAGCACATGCCGGCTCTCTACTACACGCAGAAATTCCTAAAGAAACCAGACAATTGTATTAGTGATATATTATTAGAACACTCCAACAAAGTACCTTGTAGATATTCTCAGCAGTATCTATCCTAACTCACTAGATTAATACACTCACTAATGTACAAGCTACAGACACTCATGTTATGTCTTATTATTTAAACCAATAATTCTACAATAATTGTTATAAATACAATAAAGCATATCTACTGATTACTACAATATAGCCATCCCAAGGATATTGTAATAAATACAGTGGAGTCCCTCTTGAATGCACTGAATAATATAGGGCCCCTTCTGGCATAAATCCTCCGAGTCAACTTTGCTATTTTCCCACTATTTTATTAAAAAAAAACAGCATTGAATGTAATGAAACGCCATGTTCTGGGTGAGCCCTGGAGGCTCACTGGAGCTAACGAACTGATATGTGATATATATTAGTCTAGGACATTAGTCAATGGAGTTCAGTCTACCGGGGACCCCGGCCAAAACCAGGCCTCTGTAAGAGAGGCAAGAGAGCAATGGCCTCTAGAAAACGCCCCTTGTGGTTGGGGGAATTCCTTGTCTGCCATCGACTGGGGTTAGGGACCCAGAAAGATAGGCATAACAAAACAAACCCCACTTGGTAAGAAAATTACAACCAAAGACTGAAAAGGGAGGCAGAACTCCCCCAACTCTCAAGGAAATGAGCAAACAAGCAAACCTCATAAACCGCCGCTGTGCCGCTTCTCTGCACAGCCCTTCCCTCCCCAGGAAAGGGACGGACCCCGGACACACCCCCTGCTGGCTACTCACACCACCAGTTCGGAGACTGAGCATCAAAAGCAAAACTAAATCGCCAACCAGAGGGACGGAGGGTGTCAGGGAGCCTCCGGGGGTTCAACCAGAAAATGGCATTTTATTACATTCAATGCTGATTTTCTGTGGGGAGCCCCCTTCAGCTCCCTAGAGCTACATAACCAAAGATAAGTAAAAGAGGGACTCACCCGGGAGGCAGCCGCCATGCGCTCAACTCAAAGTCAAGAAAACTGGCTGCAATCTGCGACCCAAAGCCATGCACGAACGAGCAGGACCATGCATGCTGACCAAATAACAAGTGGCCAGGACCTAGTTCAACTTCCAAACATCCTGCGCCCGAATGTCAACTCAAGACATGTTGTCGAAGATGGCAGTCAAAGTAGCAAACTTTCAAATGTCATGGGCATGAGGATAGACCACAGGCTGGCTAGACTTAATAACCCTGCGCGCGACCTGGGAGACCCAAGCCCTGGAACAGGGAACGAGGGAAACCGGATCAACCCAAAGCGACTCCCCGACCACTGAACCCAAGGCGCACAAATAACAGCGAAGAGCCAACACCGGACACAACACATGATGCACACCAGGCTGACCAACCAAACATCAATGACTAAAGGGACCCCTTTGGAAAGCTGCCATCTTATTCTTCACCAGAAAAGATGGAGACGGCTGCAACTGAACAAACCGATTACTAGGACCGAAGGAGCAGAAACCTCTGCGTTGGAGGAGTGCATGAAGCTCATAAACCCAACCCCCAGAGGCCAATGCTAACAGAAACAAAGCCTTGGATCTTGGATCTTGGATCAAAACAATCTTCAACTAAAGGGGCCACCACAAGCCAAGGAGAAGAGAGAAAAGAGAGCACCCTGTCCAAGGACCAGGACAGTTCAGGCGACGCATGAGCAAGTCAGAGAGTAAACAAAGCCCAACAAAGCTTATGGATCGGGGCGGAAGTGACATCCATCCCGAACGCAAGCTGAAGCAGCTTGTAAGGCGCCGCAGGATACGAGGCGACCGTATTCGGCATCAAATAACAGTCCAGAAAAAGCAAAGAAAGGACAAGACAATCTGATCAGAAATAGAAGATCACCTACAAAGAGACAGAAAATGGTGAAAAGATCCCCATGAAACTTCATACTGTCACCAAGATGAAGCTTGCAGGTGGAACACCATCAACAAAGCCAACTGAGCACCACCCAGGGGTAGTACTTACAAGGCGCTTAGGGAAGGTATCAGCCAACGAACTGGAGGTATGAGTAGCCAGCGTGGGGGAGGGGGGAGGGGGTTCTGGGGCTCCCCTCTCTCCCCCCTCCCAGGGAGGGAAGGGCTGCATGGACAAGCGGCGCAGCAGCGGTATATGATGTTTGCTTGTTTTCTTGAGAGTTGGGGGGGGGGGGGAAGTTCTGCCCCCCCTGTTCGGTCTTCGGTTGTAATTTTGTTACCAGGTGGAGTTTGTTTTGTTATGAGTGCCTTTCTGAGTGCCTAACCCCAGTCAATTACAGACAGGGAATACCACCAACCACAGGGGCGTTTCCAGAGGCCATTGCTCCCTTGCCTCTCTGAGGGGGGCCAGGTTTTGACTTGTGGTCCCGAGTAAGCTGAACTTCATTGACTAATGACCTAGACTACTATATCACACATCAGTCCGATAGCTCCAGGGAGCCGAAGGAGCTCCCCACAGAAAATTATTGTTTTATTAAAACAATAATTAATGCACGTAAATGGCAAACCCACTTTTGTTTGTACATTTTTAAACAAAACCAACAGAAAAAATAAATGTTTTAATATTTGATTAAATTTCTTCTATATTTATGGACACTGAATTCCAGCCCAGTGAATACTTGGTCTCACACATGAAGTCTTCCATTATTTTCTGTTGTAACTGATCAGAATGATCTTATAACCAGAATGAATCCTTGCATTGCACCAGACTTCAGCTGGAGACAGTTCCATTCAGGTGGAACTCCACTGTATTGTACTGTGTAATTACTGCAATTAATAATTTTGTCTTCATAGTAAGGCTGCAGATGTTAACAAATTAGTTAATTTCTAAATAAAAACTAATACTATAAATCATGTACCAATAATTAGCACATACTCGATACATTTAGACTATTGATTCTCTAGAAATTATGACTAATATATTCTTATATACAGAGGATCACTTAGTTTGCAAACTTAAGTTATCCAAAAGTTCCAGTTTCACGAACAGGGTTGGGGTCTCACGCTTCCGGAACTACGTTCAGGAAGTGAGGAAGTGGTCCGCCAGGCCTCGCATCGACCCGGAATGTTGTGACTGGGATATGGTCTAGTTTGCCCACTGACCGTGTTGGGCGCCACTTTAGTGCCTTCTACCCTGTGACGTCACACATTCACGGCCCATTGTTCCCATTGTTTTGATTTGTCATGAGACTGGAGTGTTCATTCCATGACTTTGTTGGATATATCTGCACAATCTAGGCACAATGTGGCTTGTGGTCCCCGGTAGGCCCACAAAACTCCATACACACATGATTGATGCCAAAGTCTGACACTAGCATATCAGCCTGGATAGCTCTGGGAAGCTGAAGGGGCTCCCCCCAGAAATGCCAGAAAAGTGCAATGAAGAAGATGGCAAGGAAGGGGAAGAGGATAAAGAAGCATTACAGGAAAAATGGAATGTGGAATCAAATTCAGAAACACTTTGAATTCATACTGGCATTTATGGAAACGAGTAACAGAGTTTGAAACTAAGGACATGATGAGCCTGTACAATTTGTAAGTGAAGTTCTTGAAAACAAGTTCAAAGGGAATAAAACAAATGTCAATTAAATAGTCATTTGCAAAAGCTTCCAAGAAAGCTGGCATTGCCCCCACCTGCACCTGATTCATCACATGTTGACCCATATGCCTCAACATCTGAGGTTACCTTATCATCATCATCCTACACTTCAGTCAAGCCAACACCATCAACCTCCACCACCACCACCACCTCTTCCAATAACTATGCTCCATCAACAATGATAATCAACATAACAAGTTGATCAGGAACTCTCTTATTGGTAAGTACAAACAAAATAGTGTTGCATTTATGCTATGAACCTGTCATTTGTTCCTCTAGATTGTTTTTGCTACATTTCTCATTTATTTTTTTCCTACATCTCTCAATTATTTTTGTTCCTACATTTCTCGTTTACGAACTTACACGGAAACCGACGGGTCTCATCCCTGAGAGGTTCGCAAACCAAGTGGTTCTCTGTAATACTAAGAAATAATATATCCTTATATATGTTACGTAAAAGGATAATATGCTCTTGCATTTTATCAAACAAGAAAATTATATTTTTGTATATTACATGAAAAGAAAATCTCCTAATATATATATAATATCTAAACAAATAATATACTCTTATGTATTACCATCTCTTGATTCAAACAGAAATTTTGATAAGAGTGCCTTTAGCTAACTTAAAATATACTTATGTCAACTTAATAAAAAAATGAACCTAAAATAAATGTTACATTTGCTCCAAATCGCTGGGAAATAATTGCCTCATTCTTTACTACACAACTAACAGTTTTAATAATAGCTTTTTCCAGGTCAAATTTGACTTCCTTCCTATCATGCTCTGATAATTCCAAGAAACATTACTGCCACAATGAAAATAATGTCCATACTTTTTCTTAAATAAAAATTTTCTCATTGAGTATATTAAGAAGATAAGAGTAACTCACAACCAAGGGCTTCCTATCCCTGCCATACCCTCTAGAGCCAATGATTAACAAGAATACATTATATGGTACACTAAGTACCACTGTTGTAATGCTGTATATGGTATTAATGATCAACACTAAATATTCAGTCTTAATACTGTATCTACATTACTTAACTGCTTCTTACCATGTAGTAAGAACTATGACTATTATTAAGAACTATTACCTTACCATGTAGTAAGAACTATGACTATTATTAAGCAACTAAAACATATAAAATTCCATACATTTACTGAAGCAAATATTATCCCCTCTACTAATGAGAATGACACTATATTTTAGAAAGTCACTACTGATGAGTTTAGCTAGATACACGGCAATGACACATTCCTCCCAAAAATCCCACTCACAGTTCTACAAGGCTATTTGTCTAATGGCAAGAGAGAGGAAAAGCTCTTAGAGTAGAGGAGCATGCACCAAGGATCAGGTGGGCAGTAGGTTGTAAGGAAGACCATGAGGAGAGGCACTATGGATCAGGTGGGCAGTAGGTCTTGGAGATCATGAGGAGAGGCACCATGGATCAGGTGGGCAGTAGGTCTTGGAGATCATGAGGAGAGGCACCATGGATCAGGTGGGCAGTAGGTCTTGGAGATCATGAGGAGAGGCACCATGGATCAGGTGGGCAGTAGGTCTTGGAGATCATGAGGAGAGGCACCATGGATCAGGTGGGCAGTAGGTCTTGGAGATCATGAGGAGAGGCACCATGGATCACGTGGGCAGTAGGTTGTAAGGAAGACCATGAGGAGAGACACTATGGATCAGGTGGGCAGTAGGTCTTGGAGATCATGAGGAGAGGCACCATGGATCAGGTGGGCAGTAGGTCTTGGAGATCATGAGGAGAGGCACCATGGATCAGGTGGGCAGTAGGTCTTGGAGATCATGAGGAGAGGCACCATGGATCAGGTGGGCAGTAGGTTGTAAGGAAGACCATGAGGAGAGACACTATGGATCAGGGGGGCAGTAGGTCTTAAGGAAGACCATGAGGAGAGGCACCATGTATCAGGTGGGCAGTAGGTTGTAAGGAAGACCATGAGGAGAGGCAACATGGATCAGGTGGGCAGTAGGTCTTGGAGATCATGAGGAGAGGCACCATGTATCAGGTGGGCAGTAGGTTGTAAGGAAGACCATGAGGAGAGGCACTATGGATCAGGTGGGCAGTAGGTCTTAAGGGAGACCATGAGGAGAGGCACTATGGATCAGGGGAGCAGTAGGTCTTGGAGATCATGAGGAGAGGCACCGTGGATCAGGTGGGCAGTAGGTCTTAAGGGAGACCATGAGGAGAGGCACTATGGATCAGGTGGGCAGTAGGTTGTAAGGGAGACCATGAGGAGAGGCACCATGTATCAGGTGGGCAGTAGGTTGTAAGAAAGACCATGAGGAGAGGCACCATGTATCAGGTGGGCAGTAGGTAGTAAGGAAGACCATGAGGAGAGGCACTATGGATCAGGTGGGCAGTAGGTCTTGGAGATCATGAGGAGAGGCACCATGGATCAGGTGGGCAGTAGGTTGCAAGGGAGACCATGAAGAGAGGCACTATGGATCAGGTGGGCAGTAGGTCGTAAGGGAGACCATGAGGAGAAGAACACACCTTATGATTAACCGTTAGACTTAGGGAAGAGTAGTATTAATTTCTTTCAAGGGGTCAAAGAGCATGGACTGTGGAGATGGTAATATATTATGTTTTACCATGTGGCATCACATGGTTCTGACAGTGGAAGGTGGTGAAATGCAAGAGCTACAGCACTGAGGTGCTTGCCTCAGCATTTGTGAGGTTACTCTCTATGTACAGAGAGCTGTTTAATTCTAGACGAGTGATAAATATATCAATATGAATGTTGATTTCCAGCATGGTGTTAAACAAAAATAATGCACCCATAAGAGACGGCTTCTTTCAATCCTTCAATACATTTTTAATATTTTCAATGTAACCTTTTTATATGTGACTTTTTTGCACACTGAAATTTAGCTATTTTATTTGGCCCTTAAATTACACTGTGTTTCATTCTTTGAATTCCCACCCTTTTATTTTTATCTAAATTATTCTAAGGTTTGACAGAAACACTTTGTTTTGCTGGCTTCATTTGTATGTGTAACTCATGTTTTTTAAACTGTCCTTTCTTATGTTCTTTGTGTACACATTCTTATGAATAATATTATGAATTATGAATGAATTATTGTAATATACAATAATTTCCCTTCCTTTCCCACTTATAAAGTATCCCTCTTACTTTACTGACACATCCTTTGCCCTCCCAATTCCCCTTCCCTTACAAGTTACCCTATCCCAATCTGGAGTCCCACCCAGAGTTGTTCACAGATGAGTTTGTTCTTGAGGGCTGGGGCACTGTTGGTTGTTGCAGATGCAGTGAGCTTGTTTTGCAGTGTGGGAGCTTGAGGCAGTTTGGATGGCACTGTGGCATATTCCTCTCCTGATGGCTTTAATATCTGGTTGCAATTGGTTTGCTTCCTAGTTATTAACTATTTGTTCTAGTATAAATCCACCTAGTCACTTTTTCTGTTGGGGTGGATTGAGGATAACTTAATTTCTAGTTTCTCAAGGGTTAAGTTCTCAATGTGGTCTGCATTCAAGAGTCTAACATGTACTTTCCTGCTTTCATCTTATTTTGATGGAGTAGCCTCTGGACAAGGCCTTCTATCAATGGAAAAGTGAGACATTCAACTGTCGTCTGGTAGATTTATTTGCCTCACTTTCGATCAGATGTGCCCAACCACTTGGGCTGGATGGTCGAGCAACGGTCTTGCTTCATGCATGTTGGAGATCAATCCCCGACCGTCCAAGTGGTTGGGCACCATTCCTACCCCTCATCCAGTCCCAGTCATAATGGCCAGTCATAATGGCTTGGTGCTCTCTCTCTCTTGATAATTCCCCCTTCCCTTAGATCAGATGTGTCCTTCATCCATGAACCTCTTTCCAGGCTATGCTGAATTGATTGTGACTACATATTGCCTGAAATGGGTCATGCAGAGTTTCTTTCTCCAATTCTTCCTGCTCGGGTGCTTCTACATTTCTTATCCACGTAGACCTTTGTAGGTTCCATTCTCCTTTTGGCTCCTATGTGGCCACTTCGGTCCTCAATTCATCCTGCCCTCACTCAATGCCCCTTTAGGGCTCTCCCAGAAGATCGAAGGCCGATTGATTGATTGCATACATGAAGCTTCGTGTATGATTTTTTTTAGATTACTATACCACCTTCTGTATGGATGACAGGTGGCAGATATTTTAGTTTTACATTTCCTGCCATCTTCAGGGAGGTTGCATTGCAAGGTTTCCAAGTGTGCCTTCTTCCAGTTCTTCCTTTGCATTGGGTATCTACTGTGTCTATGGTCTTGTCCTTCTTGATGTGGTTGTTTCGGAAGTATTAGTTTATGCCTAATACTGTTGCCGTATATTGTTTGCCATTGGCAGCCTTATCTTGCTTGCTTTTGGGATTAACCTTTTTTCTGTGGCCTTAATAAAATTGGCAAGGACATTCTTCCACCACATATGCCATTGTGGTCTTTGGAGTGTTTTTGAGTTTCAGTTCTATCCCAGGTTTGAGGGGTCCATTTCTGTGGGGAGATTATTCATATAAAGTGGAGTTCTTATTTATGTTAGCTTCCAGTTGTTAAGGGTGACCTCCATCCTCTTCAGAGACAGTGGTTGTCCTGTTCTCTGGTCCTGGGGTTCACTTGCTGTGGTTGCACACTCCTGTTCCTCATGTGGAGCAAACTGATTCATTTGCTTTGACAGGGTTCAGCATTTTATGGGAGGCATAGTTTGTGTCCAAGGATGCTGCCACTTTTTCCATAAGCTGTGATACAATGGCATTTGCACACAAATCACATTTCTAAAGAGTGGACTTTCCTCTTGCATCCTCACTCCACCATCTGGACAGTAGGGTCTCAATAAAGTCACACTGTTTACCACTGAGTGCATGGTGAAGAGCTCAGACTGTGAAAATTGTTATACCTGTACACCCAAACCTCACAGCTGTTGTAATTGCAGTTGCTATTACAACAGGATCCTAACAGGGTATCATCAAGATGTATACATATAGCACTTGCACTGAATTGTTATAATTTTTATTATAAAATCCTTAAAAAGTGTCTCAGATACATATTCAATCATCACAATCCAATCAAAACAAATACCTTTTAATCTTATATATTACTAACTAAATGTAAATAAACAATCTACATCAAAGGATAGTTCTGTTTCAGGCATACCTGGAAACGCTCAAGCTGCTCAGTCTTCTCCTGCAGAGAATTCTTGGGACCATAGTTCTTGAGTGTTCCTTCCGAATCATTTAGCCAGGAGATGATACGGTCAAAGGTGCCCTCGTATTCTGTCCACTGCTGCAAACGCTCTTCTAAGCCATGTTTAACATCAGCTAAAGTGCTGGCAAATTTGGCCAGTTCATACCTAAACCACACAAAATGAAAAGAAATTATAATAACATTTAATTTTAATTAGACACATTCAATACTGTAATGTGTTTTCTCTAGAGTGAAATTAAAAAAAAAATTAATAGAAGAAAATTTTATGATAAATTGTCCTAAAAATAAATAACATTTAATGATAATAATAATATTATATTTATAAAAAATCCAATGTTGAATGTAATGAAACACCTTTGATGCTACAATCAGGAAGCAAAACGTGGTGACGTCATGCTCGTTTGTTCGTTTTTCATTTGGGGAGTTCTGTCCACTAGTTCGGCTTTCAATAGCAATATTTTACCCAGAATAGGGATTTGTTTAGGGGCGCTTATGTTTCTGGGTGCCAGACCCGGTCGATGGCAGACATAGAATGCTTCCAACCACACGGGGGTTTCAATAGGCCATTGCTCCTCGTGCCTCTCTGAGGGGGCCAGGTTCTGGCTCGTGGGCCCCGGTAGGCCTAGAACTCCATATGCATTGATTGATGCCAGAGTCTAATACATTCATATCAACCCAGTTAGCTCTGGGGAGCTGACAGGGCTTTCCCCAGAAAAGCCTTGGGAACATATGACTTTATGACTTATGGAGGCCTACAGGGAATTATAATCAGAATCTTGCCTTCTCATAAAGGTGAAGGGGAACAAAACCTCCCATTAGAAACCAGCTGAGAACACAATGCCAAGAAAACAGCGCCAGGGAAAACCATTTGAAAACTCAGGTCCTGCATGAAACAGACACAGAAAGATCTAGGAGTTGATATCACACCAATCCTCTCCTTGAAGCAGATGAAGAGTCACAATAACGTGGCATAAAAATGTTGGCCAAACCACACACTAGAAATTGAAGACAATGACATTTCGGTCTGTCCTGGACCATTATCAAGTCAAACTGTCTCCTGAAGCCCACATGAAAAGATAACATAAGGGGCATATGCAAGACTGGCTAACATCAGTACTGCCTTCAGAATCCTGTGCTAGGAAGCCTTCAGAACATTGTATACCATGTATGTAAGGCCAATCCTGGAGTATGCGGTCCCAGCATGGAGCTCGTACCTTGTCATGCACAAGACGAAGCTGGAAAGAGTTCACATGTATATGAAAGAGAAAGAAGAGTTCTGGAAAGAGTTCAGATGTGTTCTGGGGACTAGGCTAGTCCCAGAACTAAGAGGCATAAGTTACGAGGAAAGGCTGTGTGAACTACACCTTACATCGCTGGAAGACAGAAAAATGGTTTGGGGAGACATGATCATCACATACAAAATTCTTTGGAGAATTGACAGGATAGACAAGGATGGATTATTTAACACAGGTGGTACATGCACAAGGAGGGATAGGTTGTACCCAAATGAGCCACAGAGACATTAGAAAGAACATTTTCAGTGTTAGGTAAATGGAATGCACTAGAAAGTGATGTAGTGGAGGCTGACTCCATACACATACTCCTCAGGGCCCATAATGTTCCAAAGTTTGTGGCTTTGGCAGCTATGTTTTCTAACATGTCTTAGGCTGATATTCAAGCTCGGAATTTTGGAGGTCTAACAGGGTAACCTTGCAGTTACCATACATTGATTTCTGGGATTAACGTCCTTGTGGCCCAGTCTTTGACTAGGCCTGCTGGTTGATGGTTTGGTCAACCAGGCTGTTAGACATGGCTGATCACAGCCTGAAGTATGAATGACAGCCTGGTTGATCAGGTAGGTAATGCAGCTCATTAACTGGTCAGTATTCCTTGTCCCCATTGGCTTGTGATGCCCAGGGTTTCCAATCCTGGACTCTTCCCTTAGGGGTTTAAATATTGCTCTCCTCCTCCCCTGGTGGGTCCTGTTTTCTTTTCTCTGTGGTTAGCTAGCAACAGGAAACCACCATTTGGACCCTCCAGAAAACTAGCATAAAGGTAATGTGCACCTGTTTCCTGCAAAGATGAGATCTCAGTGGCTCCTTGGACCCTTCAGGGTACAGGTGTGTCGGTTGGCTTTTTGTTCAGCTCATGATTTGAGAGCTGTTGACAGGGAGAGTTGGTACCTCTAATGGTGCTGCCACCTGGTGTATAGATAATTTGTCAAGTCATTTGCTGCATTGTTTGTTTACTTTCTGTGGACATTGCAGTTGCCAGTTTTGCTTCACTTTCTTTTTGGGGGGTTTGATTCTTTGGTGAGGGTGATCATGAATCTCCTGCTCTTTGCACCTCTTGGAGGTTTTGGCCTCTGGTCCCTAGTAGGCTTTTTATGATTTGTAGGGGCTGATGACTTATAAATGTGGAGTTATCTCAGTGCAGCTAGCAGCAGAGCCACTGAAGCACCTCCAGAAAAAGATAAATCATTATATTCAACATTGGGTTTTCATTATAAAATACATAAAGATTGTTTAATTTAAGGCAATACTAACTTAGAAACCTGACTAACCTAATTATATCTGATTATATCTCAATTCTGCCTGATTGTTTCTGAATTTTACATATTATATATATATATATATATATACATACATACACATACATATATATACACATACATATACATGCACATACATACATACATATATATACACATACATATACATGCACATACATACATACATACATATATACATACATACACATACACATATACATGTGAAAAAACAGAGAATGCTAAACACGTTTTTGGCTCAATTCGACTATTTCAGATCATTTCTAGAATCTAAAAATGCTCTGAAGAAGGTGAATTGAGCCAAAAATGCATTTTTGGATTTAAATGGGATTGTTTAAAATGTAAAGCATTTAATCGTACTTCATGTTGTTGATCTCCCGCTCCAATGTCTCCTTTGCCCGGGCTGGCAGCTTCTCCAGTAACTGATGAGCATGTGAGCTGATCTGAGCAATCATGTTCCTGCCATCACATTTAGCATCTTCAAGCTCAGCCACATGGTCTAGTCTCTGCTGCAGCACAGACTTGTTTCCAGAGTAATCTATAATACACATCAGTTAAAACCATTAGAATGATACAAACTGCTTCAAGATAATTATTTAGACCATTTTCTTTATACAATACTCCCAAATTTTAAAAGGCATCTCCTACCCATATTTCTCATTCCCATTACATGATATATAATATGTTTGTTTATGACTGATAAATAATTTAAAATGAAGACAGAGATCATCCCTGTTTAACAAGATTGCCACCTATAAAGCCATAAAAACTTGTCTAATTTGAATATTGTGTGCATTTCCATGGAAATATCCAGCATTGAATGTAATGAAATGCCATTTTCTGGGTGAGACCCAGAGGCTTCCCGGAGCTATCCAGGCTGATATGGATATATTAGACTTTGGCATTAATGTGAATGGAGTTCTAGGCCTACCAGGGACCACAAGCCAGAACCTGGCCCCCTCAGAGAGGCACGAGGAGCAATAGCCTATAGAAACCCCCATGTGGTTGGAAGCATTCTGTATCTGCCACTGACTGGATCAGTCACCCAGAAAGGTAAGTGCCCCAAAACAAACCTCTATTCTGGTTAAGAAATTGCTACTGAAAGCCGAACTAGTGGACAGAACTCCCCAAACGAAAACGAGCATGATGTCACCCCGTTATTGCTCCGGTTGTCTGCACAGTTCTCCCCTTCCCCAGGAGAAAAAAGGGGAAGCCCCAGAACCTCACGCCGGCTATCCACACCCCAGTTCCGAGACTGGATGTCAAAAACATGAAAAATTGCCGACCGGAGGGAGGGAGGATTGCCAGGGAGCCTCCAGGTCTCACCCAGAAAATGGCGTTTCATTACATTCAACACTGGTTTTCTGGGGGGAGCCCCTTTGGCTTCCCGGAACTACTTACCCAAAGATAACACAAGAGGGACAAACCCGGGAGACGATCGCCAACACAGCAAACACACAAAAGTCATTGCACGAGGATAGACCGCAGGCGGTCCGGACCAAAGGACTCGGCGGACGACCTGGGAGACCCCAAACACTGGAACAGGGAAGAAGGAAAACCTGTCAACCCAAAGTGTGTCCCTGGGCCACCAAGGCCGTGGCACACAGGAAACAAAGAAGAGCCGCAACCCGACACAACACACGATATACCCCCGGCCAGACCAACCAAGCATCAACAACCCTAGGATCCCTCCGGAAAGCAGCAGTCTCATACCTCGCCAGAAAAGGTGACAGCTGAAAGCAAACAGAAGTATCACCAGGATCAAAACAGCAGAAACCCCTAGAGGCCAATGCCAACAAGAAAAAGAGCCTATGCCAAAAAAAACCCTGACCGGAAGTGGCCACCACAAACCGAGGAGAAGAGGAGGAGAGAACTCGGTCCAACTACCAGGACTTTTGCTTTCTAAATTGAAAGCAAAGGTCAACAAATTGATCGAAACTGTGAATGCCAAGAAATCCGGACTCCACCTGCCAAAGATTATTGGGGAAAATAAACCGGGATACGCGTATGGAAATGTCAAGACACATAAGCCTGGAAACCCACTTCGGTCAATCATCAGCCAGATACCAACACCCACGTACAGACTGGCGAAGTGACTCAACGGCTTGCTGACTCCTTATGTCCCTTGCGCCTTCAGCCTGAAGTCTCCAAAGGAATTTGTTGACTTACTGCGGGGAACACGGGCCACAGGGATAAGAGCCTCGTTGGACGTAGAATCACTGTTTACCAACGTACAGTACCTGTGGATGAAACAATCGGGATGATAGCGGACAGAGTGTATCGTGATCCGGCCTGTACTCCTCTTGACATACCAGAAAACATTCTAAGGAAACTACTCCAAGCTTGTACTAAAGAGGCACCCTTCTTGAGCCCGGATGGGCACATGTATAAGCAAGTAGATGGGGTCGCCATGGGTTCTCCCCTAGGTGTTCTGTTTGCGAACTTCTACATAGGTACCATCGAGCAAAAGGTCTTAGTCGACATGAACTTGAAACCGGCCATATACTGCAGGTATGTTGACGACATTTTTACACAGGTACCTGATGACAGACATCTGCAGGTGCTGAAGGAGGCATTTGAGCAGAATTCTGTGTTGCGTTTCACTTACGAGATGGAGAAGGATGGGAAGCTGCCCATTCTAGATGTAACAGTCATGGAAAGGAGTGGAGGTTTCCACACTGCAGTCTACACTAAGGAAACAAACATAGGAATGTGCCTAAATGCCAACAGTGACTACCCAGACAGGTACAAGAGGAGTTTTGTTAATGCTTATGTCGACCGTGCTCTCAGCCACAGCTCAGGATGGAAGCAAGTTGATGAAGAACTCTGTAGGGTAAGGCAGGTCCTAGTCAATAACGGCTTCTCCAATGGTTTCGTTGAAGACATCATAAAAAGGAAGGTGAAATGCCATGCAACCTCTGGAGAGACAACTAACACAACACCTATACCCCCTATTAGACTATTTTACAGGAACTTCTTTTCCACAGCTCATAAAATGGAGGAAAGGGTCCTGAAAGATATTGCTAATAGAAATGTTATCCCTACAGACAAAATCAGAAGATACAACTGACGATTTACTATAAAACCTAAAAAACGGCCAACCTACTCATGAGAAACTCTCCAGACACAAAGCAGAAGCTTTAAAAAGAGACCAACGTCGTCTATGCCTTCAAATGCCCACTTGGGGACTGTAAGCCTCAAAGAACTCAGAATATAGGCAAGACAACAACATCTCTTTCCAGGCGATTAATAATGCATAAGCAACAGGGCTCCTTTAAGGAACATATAATCTCTTCCCACAACCAGACCATCACCAGAGAAATCTTAGCAAACAACACAGAAATCATCGATAAATACAGCGATAGCAGGCAGCTTGACATCTGCAAGGCACTACACATCAAGAAGTCAACACCAGCAATCAACAGCCAATTAATGCACAACTATATTCTACCCACTTCAAGACTCTGCTCCAATATAGAAGCATCAGGAAATATGGGCCAATAAGCCCTTTGCAGTTACTTCCATCCTTACCTTCAATTTACCCAAGTAATACCCATTGTTTTGTGTTCTGTCCTGTGTTGAAAGTTTTGTTCACCTCATCCAAAACTGATGGTAACATATCACCTCACCCAAAATGGGGGTATAAAATGAAAGCTGTTTAATCATAGCATGGTAAGAACTCTGTTTAGTGTTTGCAGGTTATAGTTGTGTGTGTGTAAACTAAAAGTCTTTGAAAATGTAATAAGTTATTACGAAACGCGTTCAAGTGTCGCGTCAGACTAGAAATAAAAATGAATTTTGGAGAATTGATTTTTCAATTACCATCAACAGTGAAAAGAAACATAAGAAATATTGAGAAAATTCGTGTTAGAATTATTAATCTTACTTTTTCGGTCAAATTTAATAATATATATATAATGTCGTACCTAGTAGCCAGAACGCACTTCTCAGCCTACTATGCAAGGCCTGATTTGCCTAATAAGCCAAGTTTTCATGAATTAATATATTTTCTCTAATTTTTTTCTTATGAAATGATAAAGCTACCCATTTCATTATGTATGAGGTCAATTTTTTTTTATCGGAGTTAAAATTAACGTAGATATATGACCGAACCTAACCAACCCTACCTAACCTAACCTATCTTTGTAGGTTAGGTTAGGTAGCCGAAAAAGTTAGGTTAGGTAGGTTAGGTAGTCGAAAAACAATTCATGAAAACTTGGCTTATTAGGCAAATCGGGCCTTGCATAATAGGCTGAGAACTGCGTTCTGGCTACTAGGTACGACATATATATATATATATATATATATATTATATATATATATATATATATATATATATATATATATATATATATATATATATATATATATATATATATATATATATATATATATATATATATATATATATATATATATATATATATATATATATATATATATATATATATATATATATATATATATATATATATATATATATATATATATATATATATATATATATATATATATATATATATATATATATATATATATATATATATATATATATATATATATATATATATATATATATATATATATATATATATATATATATATATATATATATATATATATATATATATATATATATATATATATATATATATATATATATATATATATATATATATATATATATATATATATATATATATATATATATGAGCCTAAATCTTATAACTGGACATAGCACACATTTTGCCTGAAAAATATGTAATGATAATCACTCACTTCCTGTTGTTAAAATTTCAGTAGCTCAGAGTATGTCTGTCCTGCAAGTTCCTAAGGACATGGCGTTAGGACCGTTACATATGCCTTAGTAACCTAGGCCACATTACTAGGAAGGCAAGTGAGGAACTCAGGACTTTTTCAAGATGAGGGATGGTTAGTTAAGGCCTAAGGAAGCAAATGTGAGTCCCTTGTATGCATGGGAGTTTCGAATCTTTTAATATACTAACATCATCACATGGCTGGCGCGCCAGCACACCCATAATACGTTGGCTGGCACAGTGCATGGGTTATAGATGGTGGCCCTCAGGTAAATTTGAATTTTAAAAACAAAAAACATTTGGTTACAGTATTAACTGAAACTTAGTAATTCAGCTGTGCACTGCAGCAATCAATGAAAGTTAATATGAAGCACTAGTTTTGTCATAATGCATTTTCTGAATTGAAAAGAAATTAATACAGATACAGTATTTCTTATTTATCTTTAGTAATACATTATATCAGTTAGCTCAGAGTATTAGCTTGATAGTTGTTAGAATGTAATTATTGCTGGTTTCATAAATTTTTCCTTTGTCATGTATCATTACATACAAAAATGAAGCCCCTCATCAAATTTCTTACCTGTGAATGAATGCAGCTTCTCCCACATGTCCTTCTGCCATTCAGCATGAGAGGCAGAGAGGTCTTGGTGAGTGTTGAGGTTATCTATCATCCATTCCAAGTCCTCAATGTTCTTCTTGGTGTTTGTTGCAAGTGTCTCATGCCGGGACTGGACTTCTACCATTGCTGTCATCACATCCTTGTTGCTCGGTGATGCTTGAAGTAAGTAACCAGCACGCTCTTTTACAGCATCCAGCACACGTTTGTGTGATGTAATATCTTGTAATGTTGTCTGTTTGGAACCCAAATTTGAATATTTAATATAATGTATATTATAATTTAAGACTGCTGTTATATTTTACACATTTCTTATGACAAGTGATTAATTTTATATTACTATTATAGTTAAGGTAACCAAAAATTCAAAACTGACCTTAAGCTTTAATAGCCTAGACCGAAGTTCCTGTAATGATAGCCAGTTGGATGGATCAACAACAATGGTTTTTTCCATGTTATCCAGCCAATTGCGTGCAGTTTGGGTACTATCCGAAAAGGAAGACCACTGCAGGGTTTGAGCTTCTTGTTTACGGTGCTGTTCCACAATAGAAGCTTCTAATTTCTCCCAGTGTTCACGCATTGACCTTAAATCCTGACGAAGTTTCTCTCTGCCTATTGTAGCAGTATCAGGGTATAGTCTTTCACCAATGGTAGTAGTGGACCCCAGACGATGTGTGGCCTGCTCGCGCTCACTGAGCAAGTATTGCAAGATATTCTCCTTTTTTTCTGGATCCTTTTCATTCAATAAATCATCAAGGGATTCTTCCATGGTGTTCAGCCATTTTTTATTCTCCTCAAACTTTTCCTCATAGCTCTCATGGTCTGCAAGAATTCCTCGCCACTTTGTAACAGCCTCCTTTGTGAGGATATGAAGACTTTGGTAGCGGTTACTTAACTGAGTAATGAGAGGTTTGAGACGATCTACACTAGAGACACGAACAAGTGCATGACCCTGATCAACGAAGACATCAATCTCTCGCTCATAACGTACAACTTCTTCCCGTTTTTGTGTCAGAGCCTTGATGCGTGTTCGTTTCTCTTCCAGAGAGGCACTCAGTTGCTGATCCTTGAAGAAAGATTCTAACTCTCGGCACCATGCTGAATGACGGTCAAGGTCTTCTTCAAACTGACTCCACTGTTGTATAGTCCCATTCAAGTTCTCACGTACATCACCTAAAATAAGATCATGTAAGTAACTCAAATATTGCAAATGATGCAAATAGTAAAAAAAAAAAAAAACAGCATTGAATGTAATGAAATGCCATTTTCTGGGCGAGCCCCGGAGGCTCCCTGAAGCTATCTGAACTGATATGTGCTACGTAAGTTTGGGGTCATCAGTCACACGAGTTCTTATGCCTACCAAGAACCTTAAGCCAGAACCTGGTCCCCTCTGAGAGATGCAGAGAGCAATGGCCTAAGAGCAATTTACATTTAAAGTATGTCATAATCGCTATCGACTGGGGAAGGCACCCAGAAAGATAGGCCAAACAAAACTGACCACAATCTGGTGAAAATTGTGACCTACATCCAAAAATAGCAAAAGAACTTCCCCAGAAAGAAAACAAACAAGCAAACCTTCATCCAACTAGCAGTCCCGCTTGTCAGTGCTACCACCCGAAAAGGAACCTGCAACCCCCACTTCAGTTCTTGAATGAAGATCGCCGACCAGAGGGAGATAGGGTGTCAAGGGGCCTCAGTGGCTTGCCCAGAAAATGGCTTTTCATGACATTCAATGCTAGTATTCTGTGGGAAGCCCTGTCTGCTCCCTGAAGCTAACTACCCACAGATAGGTTAAAAACAGGGACTAACCCAGGAGGCGGCAGCACTACAGGTCTCAATTTGAAGAAGAGACTGACGGCCACGACAGTCTCCCCAATGCAACACAAGGCTGGAGAAGGCCAGGGATGTTCACGAGATACCTGGCAGCCAGAACAATGTTCGACCTTCAAAACCCCTCGTGCCCGAATGTTGACCCAAGACATATTACCAAAGATTGCAACAAGAGCAGCATATTGCCTCACATCAAAGGCTCGAGGGTAGACCACCGGCTGGCTAGACTTAATTACACAGCGGACAACCTGAGACACACGAGCCCTGGAACAGCGAACAAGGCAAACCGGATCCATCCAGAGCGCGTCCACTGTAATTGAACCAGTGGCCCACAGATAGCGACGTAAAGCTGCCACCGGACACAACACATGATACACCTACGGCCTAACCAACCAAGCACAAACAAAAACACAAACACAAACCGAAACACAACACATGCAGGAATGGCTCAAGACTCTTAGGCTCAAGACTCAAGACTGCAGGAATGGCTCAAGACTCTTAATCATGGGCGATTTCAACCATGGAAAGATAGACTGGGAGAATGGGGACCCACATGGTGGTGCAGATATGTGGAGAGCTAAACTCTTGGAAGTGGCAACAAGGAACTTTCTGAGCCAGCATGTCAAGGAACCCACAAGAGTGAGAGGCAATGATGAACCAGCTAGACTCGACTTGATATTCACCCTGAATGAGTCAGAAATAAGGGAAGTCAAAGTTGAAGCCCCCATAGGAATGAGTGACTACAGTGTACTGACTTTTGGCAACTTGGTGGAGGTAGGGATAACCTATCCAAGGATGGAATCGGAGGGAAAAAGACTAAATTACCGAAGAGGAAAATATGATGAGATGAGGAACTTCTTCAGGGAAATACCATGGGGAAACAGAACTTATGAGACAAGAATGTGCAGGACATGGTGGATTTTGTCACCCAGAAGTGCCAGGAAGCTGCAGACAGGTTTATCCCCGTCCAAAAGGAGAAAAACGAAAAACAACAGAAAAACCAATGGTTCAACAAGGAATGCAAGGTAGCGAAGCAACTGAGTAAAAGAACATGGAGAAACTACAGAAATGACAGAACACCGGAGAGCAGGGAGAGATACCAGAGGGCCAGAAATGAGTACCTCAGAGTGAGGAGGGAAGCAGAGAGACAGTTTGAAAATGACATAGCGAGTAAGGCCAAGACCCAACCAAAGCTGCTCCACAGCCACATCAGGAGGAAAACAGCAGTGAAGGAACAAGTGATGAAACTGAGAAAAGGGGAGAACAGATACATAGAGAATGACAAGGAGGTGTGTGAAGAACTCAAAGTTTCCAGGAGGTCTTCACAATAGAACAAGGAGAAGCCCCTGCAGTAAATGAGGAGGCAAACTAAACAGCCTTGGAGGAATTTGACCTCACCAGTGATGAGGTCAAAAGGTGTCTGTTGGAGCTCGATGTGACAAAGGCTGTTGGGCCTGACAGAATCTCACCATGGATACTAAAGGAAGGTGTAGAAGCACTAAGTGTGTCCCCCCCAAAAACCAAGCCTCACAAGAAAAAGCTGGGGCAGCCGGAAATTTACTAAGGAAGGGAGCCCACTGGCAGACTCATACAACCCGGATGGAGGAACAGGCTCGAATGTCTCCGTTGCTACCCCGGAAGGGGAAACCCCCAAGACCCCCCCCCCCCCTCTGAGTCTCAAGACCATCGAATCCCCGCCCCGACCCTGAACCCACAGACAGAGAGGATTCAGATGCAGGGAGCAGGTGGGGGGAGGGGGGATTAGACAAAATCACAACAAGGGAAAGACAAGAGGGTGAGAAAGGAACAAAGCCGAAGCAACCAACAGCCCCAAGTCCCGTCACAACAACCAAAACGGGGCAGCCTCGGGGCTTCTGGGAGCAAACAACCTAGCACGTTGCAACCACCTGAATCCAATGTGCAATGCCCGTGCTGCCTGCACCCGCATATTCAGCATAAGACCGGATAACTGAATCACAAACAAACAACAAAACTCACAGCACTCCAGGTCAAAGGTGCCACCGACCCCCACAAGCAGCAGACGGAGGCAAAAACAATGAGTCGCCCTGAGACAAGGGGACAGAGCATCCCTCGAACTCGCACAAAGTGAGAGGGGACTCAGGAGTCACATCCATCGGACCCACACGCCCCCATGAGGATTCCCAGGGTCCTGAGACAGACCTCACGCTCAGGAAAGCCCAGGCAGGGTACTGCAAACTGGCGCCCAAGTCTACCAAAAAACTTTTAAGGACTGAACTCCTGGGATGTGTACACTCACGGGGACCAAGCAGGAAAAACTACTGGAAACGAAAGAGTACTCAGTACACAGGGGGCAAGAACCAAGGCAGACTCCCACCAGGCAGGCAGGCAAACAAAAAGAAAAGGAAAACCCCAGAAAAGAGGGGTTTTCAAGAGAGGACAGCATATCCAGGTGGAACAGAGGTAGCCGCTATGATTGGTGAAAAGAAGCTGTGCAATACCCTATGCCCCTACCAGTGCAAACTGTCCCCTACCCAAAGGCGAACAAGGGAGACAGAACACCCAAGCACGCAAAGGGTTGCCGAAAACCAAGCAGTAATCGGCCTAAGAGGGGCAGAACCCAAGGAACTTGGGGAAGGTTGCCCCAAGCCCCAAGGGCAGTACTTACTGGGCACCTAGGGAAGGAAACCCTAGGTGCATACAACCCGAGTACTGAAGAATCACTCCCGGCTCACACACCATCTAGAAGACAGTCACCACACACAAGGTACAGTGCTGAAACAATCACTGGAGCCAGAGCACACGACCGTTGCCTATAGCATCAGCCTCAGAACTGGGAGGTGGATTGCCGGCGCGGGGGTCTGGGGCTCCCCCCTTCTCCCTACCGGGGAGGAGGGAGCTGCGCAGACAGTGGTGCGGTGACGTGTGACGTCATACTCGTTTGCCCGTTTCTGTTTGCAGAGTTCTATCCACAGTTCGGCTTTTCGTTGCAATTTTCACCAGAATAGGGGTCTGTTTTGGGACGCTTACCTTTCATGGTGCCTGACCCAGTCGATGGCAGACAGAATGCTTCCAACCACACGGGGGTTGCTTCCAACCCACAGAACTCCATACACATGACTGATACCAAAGTGTGACATTAGCTTATCAGCCTAGATAGCTCCAGGAAGCTGACGGGGCTCCCCTCAGAAATAGTAGAGAACAAGCTCATACAGTGTACTAATATTAAAATATGGATTATAATCAGTTAAATAACTGCAACAATCCTAATGTCTTACACATACAGCAATTTTAAACGACAAAAATTCAGAATCATACTGACCAACAGTGACAATATGCAGATTCCATGCATCCTCCATAGATGTAATAGTAGCTCTCAGTGCCTTGCCACCACGCTCAGAGGTGCTTAATGCCACCTTCTCTCCCAGGGTCCGTAGCTCCAGGAGCTTCTTATCACCAAGGCCATGCACTGTGGCTAGATCCTAAGGAGGGGAGGGATGTTCAATACCAGATTAGCACATGAAGATGGAATCTTAAAAGGCCATATACATCGAACCTGGTAATAACACTACTGTACTTTATTAGCATTCATTACCAAATATATCTATCATAATATATACTAGAGAAAAATACTGTACTCATAAATACATTTTTTATTTCTCTAGCTCAGATCTTGAAATCATGTTTTAAGAAAATACATGTAAAATACTTTAAACCAATTACATACACTGCCTGCAATACATGTACTATACTAAGAAAAATCTATAGCTATTATCTGGCCTTTCTCATGACACCAAAGCAGTTCAGCTGCTTATTAGTTGGGAGAATTAAAAGACAAAGTAATTCAATATGTGCCTTTCATACAGTGAAATGCCATTTAGGTCCCAAACATATAGAATATTGTTAAGTAAATTTACAATTACTGTACTGTATTGTGATATGACAATGGTCCAATTTTGAACCTGTATCCACACTCTAACATTTACAGTATGCATTACAATGTAGCTGAGATGTTACTAATGAGCCTCCTAGAGGTCATTCCAGGCTAAATTGAGTATTCTCCAGTGTTTTCTTTGAACTATTGTCACCTGGCAGACATTCAATCGAACCCATATGTGCTGATACAAAATGTCAGACTATCCTAACTCATTGCCCTGTCCATGGAAGCAGCAGCACCTTGCTTAAGGAATGCTTGTTGCTTCACTTTAGTTTATATAATGTGTTGAATGTCTCAATTTATATAATGTACTTATAAGTGTCAAAAAACCAGCATTAAATGTAATGTAACGCCATTTTCTGGGTGAGTCGCAAAGGCTGCCAGGAGATATCCAGGCTGATATGGATACCCTAACTATTTTGCATCAGTCAATGTGAGTGGAGTTCTAGGCCTACCGTGAACTTTGAGCCAGAACCTGGCCCCCCTCACAGAGGCATGAGGAGCAATAGCCCATAGAAATGCACATGAGATTTGGAGCATTCTATATCTGACATCGACCGGGACTGGTATCCAGAAAGGTAAGCGCCACAAAACAAACCCTTATTCTGGTGAAAACAATGAAAATCCCCAACGAGTGGACAAAACTCACCAAAAGAAAAACGAGCAAACAAGCATGACATCACATAAGCCACGCCGCATGTCTGCGCAGCATCCCCCTCTCCAGGAGGGAAAAGGGGGAGCCCCAGACCCTCGCGCCGGTGATCCATGCCCCAGTTCTGAGGCTGGATATCAAAACGCGAAAAAACGCCGAACAGAGGGAGGGGGGGTTGCCGGGGAGCCTCCGGGCCCAGCCTAGAAAATGGCATTTCATTACATTTAATGTTGGTTTTCTGAGGGGAGCCCCTTCGGCTCCCCGGAGCTACTTCACCAAAGACAAAAGAAGAAGAAAAGGGACCTACCCAGCAGACGGTCGGTGTTCCACTCCTCAACTTGAAGTCGAGACAACGGACTGCAACCGCTGACCCAAAGCCACACAGGTCTGACTGGGCCCAGGAACGTTCATGAGATAGCGTGCAGCCAGGACCTGTTCGACCGCCAAAAACCCCGTGCCCAAATGTCTGCCGAAAACATGTTACCCTGTGGATGACCTGAGAGACCCGTACTCACGAACAGGAAAGAAGGGAAGCCGGATCAACCCAAAGCGTGTCTCCGGACACAGAAGCCGTGGCGCACAGAAAACGGCAGAGGGCCACAACCAGACACAACACATGATGAACCCCTGGCCTGACCAACCAAGCATCAACAACCCAGAGACCCCTTCGGAAAGTAGCAGTCTCGTTCTTCGCCAGAAAAGAGGAAGACGGCTGCAAACGAACATACCTATGCCCACAACTAAAAGAGTAGAAACCTCTGCGCTGGAGAAGAACATGAAGCTCTGCAACCTGACCCCCAGAGGCCAATGCCAACAGAAAAAGAGCATTAGTAAAACAATCCTGAACTGAGGGAGCCACAAAAAACCGAGGAGAAGAAAGAATGGAGAGCACTCTGTTCAAAGACCAGGACGGCTCAGGCGGCGCATGAGCAGGCCAGAGGTTACCTTGAGGTTACCTTGAGGTGCTTCCGGGGCTTAGCATCCTCGCAGTCTGGTCGTCGACCAGGCCTCCTGGTTGCTGGACTGATCAACCAGGCTGTTGGACACGGCTGCTCGCAGCCTGACATAAGAGTCACAGCCTGGTTGATCAGGTATCCTTTGGAAGTGTTTGTCACGTTCTCTCTTGAACACTGTGAGGGGTCTGCCAGTTATGCCCCTTATGTGTAGTGGAAGAGTGTTGAACAGTCTCGGGCCTCTGATGTTGATAGAGTTCTCTCTCAGAGTATCTGAGTATCTATTGCACTTCTGCTTTTCAACGGGCGTATTCTGCACATCCTGCCATACCTTCTGGTCTCATGTGATGTTATTTCTGTGTGCAGGTTTGGGACCAGCCCCTCTATTATTTTCCACATATAGATTATCATGTATCTCTCCCGCCTGCGCTCAAGGGAATACAGATTTAGGCTTTTTAGTCGGTCCCAGTAGTTTAGATGTTTTACTAAGTGGATTCTAGCAGTAAAGGATCTCTCTGCACACTCTCCAGGTCAGCAATTTCTCCAGCTTTGAAAGGGGCTGTCATTGTGCAGCAGTACTCCACTCTAGAGAGCACTAGCGTTTTGAAAAGCATTATCATTATCAGTACAGCATCTCTAGTGTGAAAAGTTCTTGTTATCCAACCTGTCATTTTCTTGCAGTTGTGACGGCTACTTTATTGTGTTCTTTAAAGGTAAGGTCTTCCGACATGAGTACACACAGATCCTTTACATTGCCTTTTCGTTCTATGTTATGATTTGCCTGAGTTTTGTACGTGGTTTCCGGTTTTATATTTTCATTTTTTCTGTAGCGCATGAGCTGGAACTTATCTTCGTTAAACACCACATTATTTTCTGTAGCCCATAGAAAGACCTGATCTACATCTGATCGGAGGTTTGCCGTGTGCTCTATGTTGGCAACTCTCATGAAGATCCTAGTGTCATCTGCAAAGGATGATACAGTGCTATAGGTTGTGTCCTTGTCTATGTCCGATATGAGGATGAGAAAAAATACTGGAGCAAGCACAGTACCCTGGGGGATTGAGTTCTTCACGGTTGATGGTCCGGATTTTATTTTGTTGACTATTACACATTGGGTGTTTTGTTGACTATTACACATTGAGGAGAAACAATGCACGAGACAGCTTGCGAAACGGTGCAGAAGTAACATCGATTCCGAAAGCAAGCTGCAGCGGCTCCGCCAGTGCTGCACGATATGAGGCGACAGTATTCGGCATAAGACGATGGTACTGGAACAACAAAGAGAGAAAGGACAACACCACCCTAACTGAAAGCGAAGAGCAACGACGAAGAGTCAAAAAGAACTAGAAGGACCACCAGGAAACTTCATACTGCTGCCGAGAAGCCCCAGGTGGGAAACCATCAAAGAGGCCACCTGATCACCACAGAGATGGTGATAAACTCAAGTCAAAAACACCAAATGCGAAGACTCGAGGAGAAGAGCTAACTAGTCTCGTACTGGACCGAGCCGATCTCCTGAAAGAGGCAGAGCCACGGAAAACCCTCTGAGTTTGGACACCGGACAAGCAGCGCCTGAAACCACAGCTGGGCCGGCCACCATGGGGCCAAGAGGACTACGCGCCCCTGAAAAGTTTCCAAGTGAGCAGGACGTGGAGAAACAGCTGAACTGGGGAAAAGAGGTACAGGAACCCCCACCTCAACCAGTCCGGGGTCTGGGGTTCCATCTTCCCCCTCCCGGGGAGAGGGGAGCTGTGCAAACATGCTGTGCGGATCATGTGACGTCATGCTCGTTTGCTCTTTTTTTTTTTTTTTTGGGGGGGGGGGGGAGTTTCGTCCACTCGTTGGAGATTTTCATTGTTTTCACCAGGATAGGGGTTTGTTTTGTGGCGCTTACCTTTCTGGGTGCCTGTCCAGGTCGATAGCAGATATAGAATGCTCCAAATCACATGTGCATTTCTATGGGCTATTGCTCCTTGTGCCTCTGTGAGGGGGCCAGATTCTGGCTCATAGTCCACGGTAGGCCTAGAACTCCACCCACATCGACTCATGCAAAATAGTTAGGGTATCCATATCAGCCTGGATAGCTCCAGGAAACCGTTGGGGCTCTCCCCAGAAATGGTGATTAACTACTGAATATAGGCATACAATGTAATATTTACACCTTTATTGCACATAAACCTGTTTCTGGCACAGATTAAACAAAGTGTCTTGTAATCCTCTCCTTTTGCTGCTATTCTGTCTGGGAACAGATTCAAACACTGGCAAGAAAGACCAAATTGTGATTGACAATAATTGCATGCATTAGTACACGATAACCTCACATTTTTGTTTTAATTTATACTGTATATACAAGAGTTCTTACACTTGTGTAAAGCCACTAGCACATAATAAGCAATTACAAAACAATAGCAGAATGTTTCATGGGTCTAGGTTAACTCCAATACATCTATGCACTATAATACCCCTACTGTATTTACATCCTTTGTATAAAAACTGGCAATAAATGACGATAATTGCATTCGCCCATGGATCAAAATAAGACAATAACTGACCTCTAATAGTTAAATTGATATGAAGTATAGTTGTAGAATGTTATCTCTTCATTGTATTACTAGTGCTAGTATCAACACCTTCATTAATACTTGTTCCACTTTGTTAACATTTGTACAATACGTTACAGTAGGTTTGCTTCTGACATATTTGAAGGATAAAACTTATTATGATAGTGATAAAACCAGCGCTGAATATAATTTAATGCAATTTTGTGGGTGAGCCCCTGAGGCTCTCTGGAGCTTATCGGGCTAATGTATGTTATATTAGACCAGGATATTAGCTATGGAGTTCATACCTACCAGGGACCAGCGCCAAAACCTGGCCCAATCAGAGAGGTTTCAGAGAGCAACGGCCCTGGAACTCCCCCCCCCCTTGTTGTTGGGGTTTTCCTTATCTGCCATCGACTGGGGTTAGGCACCCTGAAAGGTAGGCATAACAAAACAAACCCCACAAAAAAGTTTAAGAAACTAAAACAAAAACCGAACAGAGAGGTAGAAACTCCCTACAATCCCATGGAAACAAGCAAACAAGCAAACATCACACTTTACTGCCGCACCGCTCATCCGCTCAGCCCTCCACTCCCCGAGATGGGGAGGGGGGTGCCCCGGACTTCACTGCGCCGGCTGCCTAGCACCAGTTCGGAGGCTAAGCTTCAACCAATGCAAAAAAAAAAAAAACGCTGAACAGTGGGAGGGAGGGTTGCCAGGGAGTCTCCGGGGCTCACCCAGAAAATGGAGTTTCATTACATTCAACACTGGTTTTCTGTGGGGAGCCCCTACGGCTCCTTGGAGCTACATACCTAAAGAGAAGGAAAAGAAAGCGCCGACCCGGGAGGCGGCCGCCACAAACTTCGCAACACGAAGTCGAGACAACAGGCAGCAATATGTGACCCAAAGTAATTCAAGAACGTCCAGGAGCGGAGATGCTCACAAAATAACAGGCCGCCAGGAACCTGTGCAACCTCTAAATCCTCGCACCCAAATTGAGCCCAAGACACGTTACCAAACACGGCAGAGAAAGCTGCAAACGTCCAAATGGCACGGGCGCAAGGATAGACCACAGGCTGGTAGATTTAAGAACCTTGCGGACGACTTGTGTATGACGTCATACACCGAAACCCTGTGTATGACGTGATGCACAATTTATAGCAAGTTACTCAACACATCATATGATGTGTTGTGCAGTTTAAGGATTAACACCTAAAACTAACAAGGGGTAGATCACAACACTGAAAACCCCTACAACGTGTACAATCTCAGGGACCTAGCAGAGGCCCAAACCTCTGCAACTAAACACTACCAGTGGAACTATAGCTACACTAGGCAGACCCACACCAGGCAAATGAAAATAAAAACATAAGAAAACCCCCCACAAAAGTACACCATCCCCAGAGGCAACAGGAACCGGCCACCGTGTAGGTTGCAGGTCGCGCAACACCTTGACGCCCTAACCAGCACAATACCAGTCCCTTCGAAAGGCCAAACAAGGGCCCCAAGCCCCAGCTGGACCCAAGGGCTAGACAAATGCAGAGCAGCAAGAACCTCTACGGGAATGGTTCCTGAACGCCCCAGGGAAGATAACCCTGTCAAGCAGGGGCAGTACCCACAGGGCGCTTAGGGAAGGAAGCCCCTAAGCGCATGCAGCCCTGGTACTGATGAGAAACACCTGGCCACAGCACAACTCAGAACACGGCAGCGAGCGCCACAAAGGTAAACACCGCCTAGGAAACTGAGGCCAGAGAAGCGTCAGTCCCGGTTGACATTAGCTTACAAACTGGTGCTAGGCAGCTGGCGCGGTGAGGTCCGGGGCACCCACCCTTCCCCTCTCGGGGAGGGAAGGGCTGCGTAGATGAGCAGCGCGACAGTAAAGTGTGATGTTTGCTTGTTTCCTTGGAATTGTAGGGAGTTTCTACCTCTGTTTGGTTTTTGTTTTAGTTTCTTACCATGTGGAGTTTATTTTGTTATGCCTACCTTTCTGGGTGCCAAACCCTGGTCGATGGCAGGTAAGGAAAACCCCAACCACAAGGGGGTTTTCCAGGGCCATTCCTCCCTGAAACCCCCTCTGAAGGGGCCAGGTTTTGGCTCTGCTCCCAGGTAGATCTGCACTCCACAGCTAATGTCCCAGTCTAATATAACATACATTAGCTTGATAAGCTCCAGGGAGCTGTAGGGGCTCCCCACAGAAAAAGTAAAAATTGGAGGAAGACGGTGGCGAAACATAAGCGCTAATGGCTCGTAAAACAAGAGACTCGCAGTGTAATATTATTAATGCATTATGAACATAGACTTGACATTTTTGCATTTGTTAGAAGTTTTGTGTATAATGCCTGATTCATAAATTCTGAAGGACCATAGAATTTTGTGGAATTACTGAAGTACAGTTCAACAATATTTCACTGTATATCACCTACTTATAAAGCTTTGTTACAAATTACCTTTCCTGTTATTAAATAGATGGTCCAAACATATGCAGTAACTAAATCTAAATATTGAACTAGTGTACATATAAATTTAATCTTATGTAATATGTGCTTTATGTAAGAAAATTGTGCAAAGGTGTTGTGGTCAAATTATGAAACTTGCATTCTATATTACCTTCTTAAGTGAATATTGCATCAACAAACATAACACTTCCCACAGTTTTAAAACATGGAAAGGGAGCATGCATGGGATATATATCACATCTGTAAGTTAAAAAGACCCCATTCAATTTTCTCAAGAAATGCTTCCAGTTAATACCAGTGAGTTTAGTACAGTATTTAAAACAATTTGTATTCATTTACTGTGCATCATATGAATTACAGCTAATGATTGCAATGATTCAGAGCTTAACCTCTGAAATGGTTATTAAAGAGGTATAATTTACATACTGTACTTAACAAGCAAAGCCAATAATTCTATAAACCCTGAACTTAACACCATTTCTATTCCATGTCTCAATGTTTTAATCACATGCTACTGTAATGTAAAATAAATTTGATATATATATATTCATCAGCTACTAAAACTATCCTCAAAATCACAGAAACCTCACAAACAACTTGACATGCGAAAACTATCAGACATAATTTCAGGGCAAAAACATAATATATAAATGCAATGTATATGGTGCTCATGATAAGTAATTTATCTATAAAAGAGAAAATACAATATCAATGTCTATTTACTTTTGTCTGAGTCACTTGTACATTAACTGTAGTGAGGTTAAAGTATTTGAGCCCCACTAACTTTACTCATGATAAATTGTGTTCATCATATTTTTTGCAATATTGTGCTGTATAAAGTCTACATGTTTTAGAGGCTTCCTATATTATAGTGCAGTGTTGCTCATTTTACCTCAGGAGAGCTCCATTTAGTCCAGATCTATCTATGTTCACTAATATAAGCTGTAGAGTATTTGGTAAGACTGCCAGGTGGAAAAGCCCAACGAGTAAATTATGTTCATTGCTCTTTAGAGAAATGTTCATCAAAACAAGCCAGTTCCTCAAGGCTTCTAGTGGGATAAGCTTTGGTTACGAAGCAAAACACGCACTCAGATTCACATATCAATGCATGTACAGTGTGTACCATATATTACTAAGAAAATGTTAAAAGGGCTATGGCATGCAATCCTGACACACTTGTTACCTTTGCAACGATAAGAGTCACTGGCACAAGTTGTGAACAGGTATTAAGTTCAGTTTCTACCCTCTGGAAGAAAGAGTTAAATTGCACACTATTTATGATAGCAACAATAAAAATCATGTACACAAAAGCTAATGTTATATTGATTACAAACTTCTAAGCTATTCCATGAAAGTAAGATGATTATTAACATGCAGCAATATTGGTTTAATAATAAATAAATATTCTAATAAATTAGAGTCTATTGTTTAGTCATATTAACTTTTTTATAAAAGTATGAATGGAGTACATTACTATATATAAATAAATAATAAACACCCATACCTTTAGATTTTCTAGTTTTTTGATGAGATCTGACTTCTCGCCTGAAACATCTGCGCACAGGTGTAGTTGATCCCGCTGAAGATTTAGCCAATCACCAAAGCTCTTGCAAAGTGTGTTGAACTGGGCATGATCCTGTACACATAAATCTAACTTGTCTAAAAGATCTCTGCTCTTAAGCACGATGTTGTGAAACAGTGTTTGAATGGACTGGATATAAACATTAAGTGTTTTATCTTGAGTTTGGTTGACTAAGGTCTGAGCCTTCTCACAAACCATTTCTACCAAACTCTGGTGTGCTTGGATCTCTTGGTGTACTAAGCGATGGTTTTGTAACTGAGCAGTTTTTTCTTGCAAAGAATTCTTAAGTTCAGTATGTTGTTGCATAGCAAGTTCTACATCACGCAACCAACGGGTAAGTTGCTCCTGTGCCCCAGAGAAGTCTGAAAATTGTTGAAGGCATTGGTCAAGAGTCAACCCTGCATTTGTAACAGAGTCACACCAAGCTTCCCAACGCTCCCTTAAATCACGAAGACTCTGTCGAATGTTTTCCCTACCATCTGGAGCTGTGTGTGAATATAGTCGTTCACCAAGCTCAAGGACAGCATCTACTTTGTTAGCCTGGCTTGACTTTAGTTCAATTAACTGTTCAACTTTATTCCGTCTCATTTGCAGGATTTTCATATCACCTACTATTTCAGCATGCTCTCTTAAATCATGGTCTACTGCTTCAACCCATTCAGTGCATTCCTCATATTTTTCCAGGAAAGAGCGGTGTTCGCGGATAAATTGCTCATACCGACTCATCATTTCCTTCAACACATTCTTCAGGGCCTGGTAACGAGAGGACAACTGAGAAATCTGAACAGCGTGCTTGCCTTCACTGTCCATACTTTGTGCTTGGGACAGAGCTTCACTGATTGCCGGGGCCTTCTCAACAATCTCTTCTTCAAGTTGGCGGAGACGATCCAGATGATTCTCTTTGGCATCTAAGGTACTCTTAAGAGACTGGTCTTTAACTTTAATTTCAATAGCTTTAAGCCAGTCTTTTAGTGCTTGAACTACTTCTTCACACTCGTTATACTGTGATAGAATTCCAAATACTTTCCGTTTTCCTTCAGAAATTTCTGACTGTAGAGCCCGCCAGTTTCTTTGTTGAGCATCAAGGTCTGCTTTTACACCTGAATGTCCTGATGGATCAGTATTTTTAAGAGTTAACTCTAAACTCTCCTCGCAAATATCCATAAGAGTTTGCCCATCTTCTTCACTCATCTCAAGTGTGTCAAGAATGTTCATTTTCATCTGGACTTCACTACTTTCTGGTGATACATCTGCACATAATGCCAGTTCAGCCTTCTGCGAGGTTAACCAATCTCGGAATTTTTCTGTATTATGAAGATATGTCTCATGCTGCTGGATGAATTCCTCACACCATCCAATTCTTTGCTGAGTTTGCGAAACTAGATCTTTGTACTGGCTAATCATATCATCAACAGTTTCAGAAGTTTCGTCATCGGTTAAAAACTCAATTTTCTCCTTAAGACCATATATCATACTTTCATGTGAGTTAATATCTTGATAAATAGCTTTATATTGTTGTAGCTGAGTTTTCTTATCAGATAAGGTGGGTTTTAAGTCAAATTCTGTTCCTGCTCGCTGTTGAATTTCCTCTAGCCACTTTGAGGCTTGACTAAAGTTATCATCAAAAGAGGACCACTGCATAATAATACCCTCTACACTCTTGTAAAGTTGGTTAACTTTGTCAAGATGAGCTTCCCATGTGTCCCTAAGGGTGCGAAGATCTAATCGTATCTTCTCACGACCTTCAGGAGTAATGGCTGAAAATAACGCTTCTCCATGCTCAACTACAGCATTCAAGAGCTGCTGGCCATTTTTCTTTTCCTCAACAAATGATTTCAAATTTTGCAACTTGGACTGGTATGCCAAGGTAGGTTTCCCTCCACCTCGCGTCATCAGTTCAAAGGTCTGAAGTTTTTCTTCTGCATCTTTAAGCCAGTCTTCCATTTTCACAATAGTTTCAGTGTAAAGCTTTTGGTCTCTAGTTAACTGATTAAGTTTGTTAAGGAATGTATTGCAAAATTGGATAAGAGCTTGCACTCTGGTTTTTATCTGATTTGCATACTCCCCTGCTCTTGACTCTGGATTTATCTCCATTAGTTCCTGTGTCTTTTCCATGAGTTCACACACTTCATCATCATGACTGTTAACTTCCTCCAAGAGAGTTTCAGTCTTTTTTATCTTTTCTCGCACCATAGTCATGTCGATCTGGTTTGTTGTCTCTGTTCGAACACGACCCTCAACCTCACGAAGCCATGAACTTAGGTTTTCTGTCATTAGTTCATACTGTTGCCAGAGTGCTAAAGAGTGTGCCAGAGCTTCATGGCACTCATCAAGATTGGCACTCAACTCTTCCATTTCAGATATTGCTAACTCACATTCTTCCTCAATATTTTCACGCTCTTCAGCATTTACTATGCGTTCATACAGCTCTTGACAATTTTCAAGATCCTGTCTTTTTGTGAGTCCTAATTTCAGACTTGATCTTACATCAGAAAGAGCAGACATTTTTGCTTCAACACCATACCTATCACTACCTGGCTCATCCTGACACCACAAAATTTTTTCTTGATGAACTGTGATAAACCTCTGTACATCTGACAGCCGGTCACGATAATGTTTTTCAATAACATAATAGAGACTCTTGCATGCTTTTGTCGTCTGGGTTATTATTCCCTCATATTTCTTCTGAAGTGCTGTGTATTCCTTAATAAGTTTATTGGGCTCAAAACCTCTGAAACTTGCCTTCAGCTCCTCAATTTGTATTTTCACTTCTTTAATCCTATCACTATACTGCTGCAACTCTATCTCAATTTTCCTGGCAATTTCAAGGCGTACAATAATTTTCTTGTCATCTCCTGTTATGTCTTCACATTTCATTAGTCTGTCACGTATCTGAGTTAATGATTCACTGAGATCTCTAATATCTTCGTACACACTTAACTCTTGCTCCTTCATTTCATCAAGGTAGGTGCTAAGCTTGGAGGCAGCTAATTCTGTCTGTTCAAATTCAGATGCAAGAGTGCTAATAATTTCCTCAATCCTAGCCAGAGACGTCCCAGCATTTAATGATTCAAGCTGCTTGGCTCGACTCTGAAGGCTGCGGAAAAGACTTTCATAATTTGAAAGTTCAGTTTTATATTTGTCTAACTTTTCCACCGCAGCTTCCATTTCATGTGCTATCTGTGTTTCATCTAAGGCTTCACAGGTATCACTTAGCCATGAAAGGATTTCATCACGCCCATTTATGATCTGTTTCCAAAGAACAAGTTGACCTTCAAGATTTTGTGACCGCTGATTAAGAAGATCCATCATACTTTGCCACTTACTTTGAGTTTCTTGTGAATGTTGACGAACAGTGCTGGAATCAAATCCCGTTTCACTGTCCAATTGTTGGCTCAAGTGTTGAGATTTTGAAATGAAATTCTCAAGTTGAGGTCTGGTTCTACGAAGGGCATCAGTTGTCTTCTTACAAAGGTTCATCATGCTCTGAACACCACTGGCTTCTGATAGTTTCCCCACTAGCTTCTCAATATTGCGTTCAGCTTCTGTGATAGCAGCTTGTAAGTATTCACGTCCATCTGTACACTGTCTCCATAATGACGTGATACTGGTAAACTTAGTTTGCATTTCATATAACATATTTTGAGCACGATCCCAGCTTCCATCTGCTGCTGTCAGAGCATTCTGCACAGACACTAGCTGAGTTGAGTCACTGGACATTAAATCACGTCCCAAATCATGTAGCTTGTCTTTCATTTTAAGTTGTGACTGCATTTCTTGAAGTGCACCTTCAACTGTTTCAAGCAAATTCTGAACTCCTCCATATGTACTCTGTGTTAGCTCCTTGTCAGTAACTCTCCTTGTGACACCATCCAAAAATTCACACAATTGATTCTTAACTCGATGGAATGCTTCCCATTGACTATTAACTTGTTGCAACTGATCTTGTCGACTATCAAGGTGACTGTCTATCACATCCATCTTCTTCTTAAATTCCTGAACTTTTGTTTCTATATCTAACACAGATCCAGTGCCTGGGTCCCTAATAGTCGTCGAACTTTTTCTACAAATATCCATAATGTATGATGCCTCATCATCCCATGAGCGGCATTGCTCTTGCAGATTTGCTAATTCCTTTCTCATTTGTGATAAGTCATTAAGATTGGGTTTGGCATCAAGCTGTTGATTAATTCCTTTCAAAGCTTCATCTGTGTTTCCTTGCCATTCCCAAAAGTCTCGCCACTTCAAAATTGCTGGTTTTTTAGATATTATTACTTCTCCATAGTTCTCAAAGCGGGCTTCTGCATCATCAAACTGAGTGAACAAGTCATCACGATCTCTCCCAGTGCAGCGGTCACCTACGTCATGGCACTCTTCTGCAAGAGATGTTACTTCATTTTGCTTTTCATCATGCTCTTGCTGTAAACGATGAACCAGATCTGGACATCCTTCTAACTCATCTATATCAATATCTTCAAGCTCATCTAAATGGTTGCTGAAGTCATTCAACCATGTTTCAAGTTTTTCAACTTTAGCAATAAATTCTTGACGAACTACCACAATATCCGATAACTCATTTTTCAGTTTACGCATTTCGTCGCTGAACTTTGTAATCATGTTCTTCAACTCTGCAACAGTAGATTTAACAGAAGCACTCCCTTCTGCCCCCATTCCAGCAGAAATATGATCACCAACAGCAGTGAGATTTATGAGATCCGTTTGTTTTTCAGCTACTTCCTTAACCATATCTTTAAGGCTTACAACACGATCTTCTAAACGAAGCACAGTTGGAGCATACTCACTGACTTTCTCTAGGCGTTCTTCCATTTGATGGACCCATGAAGATACAGCATCACATTTGTAGTTAAAATCTTCCCATTCGGCAAGAAGAGATTCTGACTTTTCACTCCACTGTAGAGCAACATCATGTACTGCAGTCCATCGAGAATGAAGAGCATCAATTTCATCAACTACTGAGCACATACGTGCTACTTGGGCACTCTTTGATGACACAGAGCGCAGTTTCTCCAAACAATCATCACATTCCTTTTCAAACTCCTTAGCTACATCAGAGGCTTGAATAGCATCCTGCATACAATTAGGTTTGGTCAGTCCTACAGCAACTTTAGTTTCTGCTTCCTCTAACCATGGCTTTATTTCTTGAATTCCCGTCTGATACTCATTCCAGTGTTTCAAGTCATTTCGAACAGTTTCATAATGTTTTTCTGTATGTTTGCTTAGGGTGACAATGTTCATCTTTAACTCTCCAAGTTCAGCACTAAATTGTAGTGCATCATTTGATGGTTCTCCTTCTAAAAGTTCTTCAGCTTCCTCTTCTAGGGTTCTAACTACACCTAGTTTTTCACTGATCTTGGCTTTGAGCTCATTTGTTTGCGAGTCTCTGCTTTCTGGAGACATTTCAAGAGTAACAAGGCGTTCTAACACATTCTGAGCATTAGTCAACCAAGATTTTAACTCATGTAATGTACCAGTAAAGTGTACCCATTTAACATTTAATTGCTCCAAGAACTCAATTTTTTCTGAGACAGTATCAATAACCATTTGCATGCGCTGCTCAATTTCAACAACTTCTTTCTCAAGTAAAGGCTTTCTTTCTGGAGTAGCAAGTTTAGCAAGATTACTTGAATGGTTATGCAATTTACGAAGCATCTGATCAGTTGTTTCATTAAGGTGTTCATTCATTTCCTGCTTGTTGCTCAATTCATTTGCTACTTGCTGAGGATTATTATGGGCAATAATGTTAGACAGTTCTGATTCAGCCTGAGCTATTAGTTTTAAGATTTCATTCTTCTGGTCAGAATAATCTGACCAAACTTTCTGTGTATTCTTTAGTTTGTTTAACTTATCGACAGAGCCATTGTAAGCTTCGTTCCACTTAGCTTCCAGTGTCTGTAACATGGCATTAACAAAGAGAGGTGCACTCTGGTCCCTGGAAAGGTCTTTACCTTTCTGGATTGTTGAAAAGATATTGTCCCTTTGGTTTTCCAGCTGTTGAACTATTTTTTCTTGCTCTTGAATCAAATATGTAATAGACTCAAGGTTCTCTGGCAGAGCTTCTTTTTCACTCTGCTTTTTAACACCTTCTAATATTGCAACGACATTGTCAATATCTTCACGGTAATGGTAACATTTGGTGTAGGTTTCTGCACGGATGAGGGCCGATTCTATAGTAGGGACAAGAGCCTTATAGCGAGCTATAAGAGACTCTAATTTCTGTTGCTCATACTGGCCATCCTCTTCTGGTATGTGTGTGATTAAGGAGTCTAGCATCTGAACCAGCCATTTCATTGACTCACGACGAGACTCCATATCACCACACATGGCCTGTATGGAGAAAAGAACATATTACAGTACTCTATTAACAAACAGTGTATAGAAATATAACGTATATTTTAAAGCTATAAGTAATAGAAATTACAAAATCTGGGTCCTGACAAATTTAAATATATGAAGCATTCACATTGCATAATATATATATACAGATAAATTCTGATAATATTTAGCATAAACCTGCATGAATTGACTCATCACAGTAAAAAACCCAGCATTGAATGTAATGAAACACCATTTTCTGAGAGACCCAGAGGCTCCCCAGAGCTATCCGGGCTGATATGAATGTATTAGACCCTGGCATCAGTCACGCGAATGAAGTTCTAGGCCTACCAGGGACCATGAGCCAGAACCTGGCCCCTTCAGAGAGGCACAAGGAGCAATGGCCTAAAAAAAAAACCCGTGTCGTGTCATTGGAAGCATTCTGTCTATCGACCGGGTAAGGCACCCAGAAAGGTAGGCGCTCAAAAACAAATTGTATCAGGTTAAAAAGTTGCTACCTGAAAGCTGAACTGATGGACAGAAATCCCCCAAATGAAAAACGAACAAGCGAGCATGATTTTACAACCATCTGCTGTCTGCCCAGCTCCCCCATCCCCGGGAAGGGGGAATGGGGAGGTTATCTTATCTTGAGGTTATCTTGAGATGATTTCGGGGCTTTAGTGTCCCCGTGGCCCGGTCCTCGACCAGGCCTCCACCCCCAGGAAGCAGCCCGTGACAGCTGACTAACTCCCAGGTACCTATTTACTACTAGGTAACAGGGGCATTCAGGGTGAAAGAAACTTTGCCCATTTGTTTCTGCCTCGTGCGGGAATCGAACCCGCGCCACAGAATTACGAGTCCTGCGCGCTATCCACCAGGCTACGAGGCCCCCCCTCCCGAGGGGGAGCCCAAGACCCCCTCACTGGCTATCCACACCTTCAGTTCTGAGGCTGAATGTCAAAAAACCCCTCAAAAACCGCTGACCGGAGGAAGGGAGGGGTTGCTGAGGAGTCTCCAGGTCTCACTCAAAAAATGATGTTTCATTACATTCATCTCATTGCCGAGCCAAGTCCGAACCTGGGACAGAACTAAATGGGACTTCCTCCACTTCACCAGGAACCCAAACCTGGCGAGCTTGGGAAAGAACAAAATCCCTGGTGAGCAGTCAAGCGGACTGGCTGGGAGCCCAAACCAACCAGTTGTTGAGGTAGGCCAACACCCGAACACCTAACAGATAAAGACGGGTCACCACGACCCAGATTAGACACGAAAAAATGGGAGTTGCCAGACTCAGCCTGAATGAAAGACACCGAAAGTGGCAAGCCTGACACCCCCACCACAAAACCTAACTAATCCCTTAACCCTGGGTGAATAGGAACATGCCATAAGCATCCTTGAGGTCCAGGGACACCATCCAAGCACCCGGATCGAGAAGAAGCCAGACCTGGGACAGAGTGGTCACCCAAAAGAAGGGACAAGGAATCCAACAGTTTAGATGGGACAAGTCCAGAATGAACTGAAGATCTGCACAGTCCCATTTTGGAACTGGGAACAAGTAAGAAACCCACTTGAAGGACGAGGTCGTTTCAGCCACGCCCAAACACACTAACTCCAAGACGACCCGACAAAGTAACAGGTAGGAAGCCTGCCCCACCAGCCCCGAACCTCCCAGAGGAGGAGGAGCCACCCAACGCCACCAAAGGTCAGAAGACATGACCTGAAATGCCCACGAATCATGGGACCAAGAGTAGGCAAAAGTTAGCTGTCAGCTAACATGACAGCTATCACGTTAGCTACCTGTGTGATAGCGTAACTAACGTAATTCATCTTAGTTGATTAACTATCTATACGGTGACAGATTGTTAAAGTAATTACTCACTGACTGTTTAATTGTCTTGGTGACAGAGTAATTGAAGTAAAGTTACTGTTGTGATTGATTAGCTGTCCGAGTGACAGATTGTGTTTAATGTAAATTATCTTTGATAGCTGTCTAGGTGACAGTAATTAATGTAATTAACATAGTTGATTAACGTAATTAATTAATACAATTAGGTATTTGTGTAATTGTTTGACTGTTCTTGTCTGTGTGATAGAATCATTAACCACTGTACTGCACAGAGCACCCTAAGGCACTCTGAGAGTTGTGCTATTTTTTTAATTAGGCTATATCTTAATGTATTTTTAATGTTTTCATCACTGTGTTTTGAAATGAAAATGGTTGAGATTGGAAACATTTTGACATTAACTTTACCTGAACATTTATAAAAACACCAAAAATATGTTCTTGACAATTGCTCTATGAAGCTTTTGCCGAAACTAGGTACGCAGTGCGGTGGTTAACGTAATTAATTAATTGTTGTGATTTGATTGCCGTCTAAGCGACGTGTGTTAATGTAATTAATATGATTTATTGCGGATTGTCTTAGTGACAAGTCTGACATGGTTTTGATTGTTATTTGTCATTTGTTTGCATTGCAAGTGTTGATTGCAAACGAGTCCGAGTGTACACCAATGATCAGTTATTTCGCTGTTAATCTTCTTGCCCAAAGCAAGAGGGTCCCGAGAGGTGTTCTCGTGATTTTACCAGCTGAGAGTGGTGGGATAAATTCCTACAGCACTGGTAATTGAGTAGCTGTCAAGTGTAACTCAGGACATTAATGTAACGTTAACTTGTTACCGTTTTGTATTCAGTAAGTTTGTTGAATAAATTTGTTACGATTGCAAAAATTTCTTTACGTTGTACCTTTAAAGAGTACTGCCCCCTATGATTGCCCTGCTACAAGCTACAGCCTTATTTTGTGAATTTGGCTGGTGTTGGCTCTTAGGATCGAACCTAATCATAGCCCAAACACTAAATACTAAAATTTGGTAGAACCCATTGGCAGCCCTCAAGATTGCTACAAGCAATTGAGGAGAAAACGACCAAGTGATTGGAGGATCAGGTAACCGGACTCTGGCATTTGCTCTCGCCTATATCTAAATGAGTGCTAAATACTCACATCTGGCATCCACTCGTAGGGACTGTGGGTTCTGTGTAGTTCTCAGAGATATACTGCACAGCAGGACAAAAAACAGGAGATGCTTTTTCACCCAAATTGTAATAAACTCATGAAACTGTATACTCATCAAAGTTGTAAATACCAATACAGAATTTTAGTTCATAATAGAAAAAAGCCTTCAGGAATAATGGAGATATCTTACACAAGCAATCAGCTTCCTGCACCTATTGAGGTCACTAGAGACGGTGGCGCTCAAACTGGTGAACTAGTCAATGGGGCTCTGTTCCTTGGACACTGCTGATAAGCCACTTACATCTTCCCTTCCACCCTTAGGTTTATACATAAGTAGAGCTTCAAAGTAAAGTTCACTTTTTACTTTCTTACAATATATTATTATGAATATCGTGTTAAGACTTTTAATAATATATGTATGAGTTCAAATCAGAATGTTATTTCTATACCTGCAAACTCTGCTGAGAATGACAGAGTGCCATCAATTGTACAGACATATATATTCAAGAGTCAAATTTCAGTAAAACACAGAACAGTGAAATAATTCCATAAAATTTTTAATAAAACTTACTGTTGTATTTACAGAGAGGAAAAAAAAAATTTGAAAGTGCAAATTTATTTTTCTATGTAATAGTAAGCTGGGAATGCAAGCCTGAGTATATAGGTATTTGTTTAATACAGCTTGCTATTTTGTCGTGATTATAAGCAACAATGTATTACTATACTTACCACAAATTTGTCCTTCAATTTTTCATATTCCTCAGCTTTGGATGTTTCTCTGTTCACTTCCTTCAGGCAGTCATTGACACCATCCATCCATGACACTGTTTCTTCAACTCTGTTAAGCAAGTCAAAATATGGTAAATTTTTCCTTCATCCTTGTGGATGAAGTTAAATTTACAGTGTTATGCATAATGTAAATTATTTTTAAGGCTATATGCTGTATAGGTTAACAATTTATCATTCAGAATATAAAAAAAAATTAAGAGAGTACACACAGTTGCTTTCCGAGACAAAATCCTACTCCCCTATGATTAACATCTGCAATAATTAGACCAGATCAACATACTGCATCAACATCAATTGCAAGCTTTTCAAATCATACAATCATGTCAAAATAGAGCTAAGAAGACACAACAAAATACTTTATCTGACCCAGATTGCATTTTAAATGAATTACAAAAAAAAAAAGTGTTGAATGTAATGAAACGCCATTTTCTGGGCGAGCCCCAGAGGCTCCCCGGAGCTTATCCGAGCTGATATGCTAATGTCAGACTTTGGCATCAGTCATGTGTATGGAGTTCTGTGGGTCTACCGGTGACCACGAGCCAAAACTGGGCCCCCTCAGAGAGGCAAGGGGAGCAATGTCCTATGGAAACCCCTGTGTAGTTGGAAGCATTCTATATCTGCCATCAACCGGGTCAGGCACACAGAAAGGTAAGCATCCCAAAACAAACCCCTATTCTGGTAAAATTTGCTACCAAAAGCTGAACAAGTGGATAGACCTAGCAGGAGGCACCACCTGAAGAATCATGTCAGGTCATACACCAAGGGGCAAGCAAGGTAGACCCCCCCCCTACAAGGCAAAAACAAAAACACTGGTTCAGATGGTGGTTTGCAGTGGTTGAACCCCATGCACAGATACCATAATTAAGATAGGGATAGATTAGTGCTTAATATAGAAAGAAGAGAGCAGAGTTAAGTACATAATATCTGATTTTGGAGAGTATACCAACTGTTTTAGAGACTTTCTTAGTTATGTGTTGTATGTGGGTGCTGAAGTTGAGTCTCTTGTCTAGGAATAGGCCAAGAAACTTTCCATCATTTTTATTGCTAATGTTTACATTGTCTATCTGAAGTTGAATTGCATTTGTAGATTTGCTTCCAAATAGGATGTAGTAGGTCTTTTCTATGTTAAGTGTTAGTCTGTTGGTTGACATCCATAAGTGGACTTTTTTTAGTTCATTATTAACAACATTATTTAGTGTATGTGGGTTGGGGTTAGAGTAGATGAGGGTAGTATTATCAGCAAACAATATAGGTTTCAGAATGTTAGAGACATTAGGCAGATCATTGATATATGTAAGAAATAGAAGAGGTCCCAAGATGCTGCCCTGTGGCACTCCAATGGTTATTGGTAGAGTGGGAGAGGTTATATTATTGATGGCTACACACTGGTGTCTATCACTAGGATAGGATTGGATATAGTCCAGTGCATGGCTTCTGATTCCATAATGATGGAGTTCACATAAGAGGTAATTGTGATTAACAGTATCAAAGGCCTTTCTCAGGTCAATGAAGAATCCAATCGGAAACTCAGCATATCAAAAGGTGAATCACAATAGCTGAAAGAATGAGGTGAGCAGACACTGACGAGAAATCTCGACAACAAGGTAACATATTTATGGCTGTATCAAAAGTGTTGCACATTCATGAAAAAATTGGTTAAGCAAAGCAATTGTCTCGAACCCGAGACCAGGCTCGGGGAGTAGAAAAAATGCCAAAACCCTCTCCAGGTATGCTCCAGGTAAGCAAACTACAACCAAAGCTAAGATACCTATCTGCAGTAGTGTACTAAGAGCAGGAGGTAAACAAGGTGGAATGTGCCCTCACGAACACTGAATAATGTTTCCCATATACAGCACCTACATGCACCGCAAGGCACAGAGTCGAGGAGTGGTGAACACAGTGGTATGCTCAAGAGAAGAAAAAACTGCTAATGCACAAGTGACCACATATATATAATTCTGGTCAACCAATCTGCTAAAAACTGGAGACCTACGGATGGCATAAAGGTGCTATTTTAACAGGAGAAAAGTGAGAACATCAAGCAAAGGTGCATCACCAGGAAATTCACCCTAAAAAATTAATCAAGAGGAGACCTGATAATCAAGGTAGACCTTTCTAGTTAACCATAACCTAATCCTTTTTCACAGGACAAGGAATGGGGCGGAAAGCTTGTGACAGGAACAAAAATAATAGTCCTTTACTTTACACTGAAAGCCTGAATTTTCATAACAATTATTATACATTATTTTACAATTGATGATGGAATCTTTTCAAATAATGATTGTAATATCTTACTTGGTCTCATATTGTGTCCAGCGTTGAGGGATCTGGTCCAGCTGTGAGGCCATGGTGCCAATGCGGGTCTGTAGTTCCAGCCACTGGGCTGTACACCGATGACAATCTTCTATGAGTCCTTTATCATTCTTCTGGAAGTTATAAACTCTTATTCAGCAAAGATTGGTTCGTTTCTATTCATCTGAATACTGCATTACATAATAAAGCAAATTGCTTTATACTAATATTTAATTAAAAATTTCTTCTTGTATTTCATGCTGTATGAAAAAACTAACGTTGAATGTAATGAAAAGCCAATTTCTGGGTGAGACCCGGAGGCTCCCTGGAGCTATCCAGGCTGATATGCTAATGTCAGACTTTGACATCAGTCATGTGTATAGAGTTCCGTGGGTCGAACAGAGCGAACACCGCGCCAACCAAACAAAGGCGGGTCTGAAGGCAGGGCCGGACCCGAAACTGGCACCAGCGGCCTACCTCAACGAGAGGATCCCCGAGCCCTGGCACGACCCCTCCGGGAAGGCTGCCCCCCCCTACCCCCCGGGACTCCAGGAGAACCAACAAGTCAGACACAGGACGACAACTAGCCTTAGCAGCCTGCAAATACTGCGCCACGGCAGAATCCGCAAAAAGCAGAGGACAAAATGGAGAGGACATCCTAAGAGCCAGGGCCCAAGCCGATTCCAGAGAGGAGGCAAGCATCGCCTGCCTACACATGAACTGGGGAAGCATAAAACAGCGAAACCGCATCCCGCAGGATCGGCGCCAAGAGCTTCAACAAGGCAGCCGACGAGCAAGCTGCCAGCCCAAGGCACCAGAGCCAGGAACGGTCCCAAGCATCCCCACATCCTCCTCAAGCCAGTCCGAAGACAGTTCCATGAGGGAAAAGAAATGAAAGGCCAAAGCCAAGAGGCCACGGGCGCGTAAGTCCTCAACAACCTGCGCAGCCGAAAGGGAGGGAACCTGCACATGGAGCTGCACGATGCCAACATCTCGGGGAAGGTTTTTTGAGTTTAGTTCATATATTCTGCACTCCATACCCATCTTGTGGGCAATAGTGGAAAGGGTTACAGAGGCACATAATGGGCTCAGGGACTGAACCCCACAATTCCTTCCCCACTGCCCCAGGGAAGCGCAGGGGCAAACAAGCATTCATTGAGGTGCTCAAGGTCGCCTCCCAGGAAAACCTGAACCACCGTTGAAGCCTCGCGCAACTCAAGCATACAGGAACGACAAAAGGAATGTCAAGCCTCCAAAGCAAAAACAGGACAGTCATCCAGCCAGAGATGACTCCGGAATGTAACGGACTCGGAAAGAGTACGACATCCCAAACCTGAAAGAAGACGGACCCATAACAGAGGCGTAATCTGGGTCTCACAGGAGGTAAGCCGCAAGGGCCGCCCACACCGCAGACGGTTGGATGTGGGAAGCTGAAAACCTCCATAAAGACAGAACTGATGCACCCGGGGGGACACGGAACCAAACCCAAGGAGGGGCAGACACCAAATCTAATTCGTACGCAGAGGGGGGAAAGAAAACCCCCACTCCTTATAACAGTAAGCCCAGCTCAGAGGGCAGAAAAACCCAGGCAGGACCAACAGGGCCCAAGGCCCCCAAGTCTGCCCCTCCTCTGCCTCAGGATCCTCCACTGCAGGACCCAGGGCTGAGCCATCCCCCAAATCATCGGATGATTTGATTTTTCAGAAGAAAAGGGCAGCATAGCCGTGTAAGCCAGACGGAAGGGGGGCCCATTGGTCAGACCCAGAGGCTTCGGCAGGAAGATCGGACTCGAATGCCTCCGTTGCCACACCGGAAGGGGCATCCTCCGAGACTGCCCGAGTCTCAAGACCATCTAAACCCTGCCCCGACTCTGAAACCCTTAGATGCTTCAGGGCCGGAAGCAGGGGGTGGGGGGACCAGAACGAGCCACAGGAGGAGAAGGACGATGGGGTGCGGACTGAACCAAGGACAAAGTGACCATCACCCCAAGTCCGAGCCCTATAAGCAAAACGGGGCAGCCTCGGGGCATCTGGGTCAGCAATCAACCTAGCGCGTTGCAACAACATAAAGCGCACATGCAACGCCTGCGCCGCCTGTACCTGCAGAAGATTATCATTGGACTGGGTAAATTGAGTCACCAGCAAGCAACAAAACTCACAGGACTCCGGGTCGAAAGTGTCATCGACCCGACAAGCAGCGTGATGGAGGCAAAAACAGTGAGAGTCACCCTGAGACGAGGGGACTGAGCAACCCTCGAACTCGCACAAAGCAAGGGGGAACTCGGGGGTCACATCCATCGGATCTGCGCGCTCCCTGGGGTTTCCCAGGGTCCTGAGATGGAACTCACGCTCAGGGAAGCCTCAGGCAGGGTACTGATAACCAGCACCCAGGTCTAGCAACAAAACTTCTAGAAGCTGAACCCCCGGGATGTGGGGGTTCAACAACAAAGAGGCAACACAAGGCAGACCCCCCACCAGGCAAAAAGAAAAAGAAAAAAAAAAAACGCAAGAGGACAACGTACCCAAAAGGAATAGAGCCGGCCCCTATGAATGGTGAAAACAAGCTGCGCAGCACCCTGCGCCCCTTACCAGTGCAAACTGCCTCTTACCCTAAGGTAAACAAGGGAGACAAAACCCCCAAGCACCCTAAGGGCGACCGAAAAACCAAGCAATAAATCGGCCCAGCAGAAGCAGGACCAAAGGAACTTGTGGAAAGTGGCCCCAAGGGGCAGTATTTACAGGGCACCTAAGGACGATAACCCTAGGCGCATGCAGCCCGAGTACTGTAGAATAACTCCTGGCTCGGGCACCCCTAGAGAACAGTTACTATACGCCATGCACAGTGCTGAAAATCACTGAAGCCAGAGCACACAACCTCAGCTTCCAGCATCAGCCATAGAACTGAAGGGTGGATGGCCAGCGCAAGGGTCTGGGGCTACTCCTTCCCCCTCCCGGGGAGGGGGGGGGGGGGGGGGAAGCTTCGTGTCACAGCGACGTGTGACGTCATGCTCATTTCCTCGTTTCATTTTGGGGAGTTCTATCCACTTGTTCTGCTTTTTGTAGCAATTTTCACCTGAATAGGTGTTTGTTTTGGGACGCTTACCTTTCTGGGTGCCTGACTCGGTCAATGGCAGACATAGAATGCTTCCAACCACATGGGGGTTTCTATAGGCCATTGCTCCCCATGCCTCTCTGAGGGGGCTAGGTTCATGGTCCCCGGTAGGCCCACAGAACTCCATACACATGATGCCAAAGTCTGACATGAGCATATCAGCCTGGGTAGCTGAAGGGGCTCCCCCCATAAGAACTATTATAATATTGTTACTGTAATCATATTCTTTGAACTTTCCTTCAAATCAACAGCATGGAAATATTCAATCTGATTAATCATATAAATAAAATTTTAGTATCTAATAATCTATTATATTATTTACAGTTCGCAAACTACAAAAACATTTCTCTATTAACCCTTTGGCTGCGACTCATTTTCTGTTCTATACTCAATCATATTCTCACCTAGCAGGTAATGTTTAATAAACATTGGATCAATATTTCTAATGTTGATTCCTTATTACATCAATGTTGTTTGTCCACATTTTGCTAGTGGGTGGGGAAGGCTTTCACTATTAACCCATAAACCGCGCAAATCATATATATATGATTTCAGTGACAAAACCGAAACCGCGCAAGTCATATATATATGATTTCGTGTCTAGCGCTATAATTTAAATGCCCCGCCTGGGATAGGGGCAGCTATAGTGCAGCCACGACTGATAGTTGCCAGATGCCACCCAGAAAAAACATCAAAACCAACATTCCCGGGTGTGAGAGCGAGCCACCAAGGCTGACGCACGCAACATGAGCTCACAGCACTGCTGTTCAGCTTGTGACCACAGCATCGCCTACAAATGCCATAATATGTATGTTCATGCTATTATTTAGCAATGATAGTATTACAGAAGACCCCTGACTGTGATAAAACTGACCAGTATTCTGATAATAGCAGGATTGTGGTGATATTTAGCGCTGTGCTCCATGGAGGGAGGAATAATGCTGTGGGAGGGAGGGTAGTGGCGTTGTCTTCTGACTGTGTGTGGCCTCCTTTCATTGACTGCACTCACCATACCAGCTTAGTGGTTCGCTATGGTGAACACAAATGTAGATACTTATATATAACGTGTGTATAGAATGTAATAACAGTAATAGGAGCAGGTTGGGAGCCGCCATTTTGGTGAGGGAGGTGTGTCGTCTGCACAACTTGTCATGTTGTTTACTGGTGGCCACTATGGTCTTTGGGCACCATACCAGCTTATTTGTACAGGTATGGTGAATAAAACAGGTAGATACTTATATATAATGTGTGTATATAGCATAATAACACCACAAACAGTATTTTTGGAGGAGAAATATTAGTGCGTCTTGAGGGCGGCCGGCACCAGCTGACTGTGTGAGTAGCCGTGTCTTTGTGCCTTTACTCACTATACATGCTTAGATGTACAGTTATAGTGAACAAAACATGTAGATACTTATATATAACGTCTGTGTATAGTGAATAAATGCAAAAACAATATTGTGGGAGGAGAACGAGGGCGAGTGAGGTGTTGTTGAGGGAGGGAGTGGCAGAGAGTGGCTGGCTGGTGTGTGGCGGTCACTCCTCATTGCAATTTGACTCACAATACCAACTTAGTGGTTCGTTACGGTGAGCAAAACATGCAGATACTTATATATAACCTGTGTTATAGTGTAATAACAGCAAAACTATTTGTTTATTGTTTTATGAACATAATAATTGAATCACTAATATGCACACCATAATTTTGAGTACAGCGATGGTTCACACATTTTATTATATAAATATATCACAATTCACACTATTGAATAATATTACTGCAAAAAAACAAAGAAAAAATCAGACATTGAAATGATTAGGTAATAATATATTTGTGGCAACTGCTGCCTGACCGCTCGAGCAGAGTAGACCTCGTCTGGCGAAGGCTCTGTCGACGCCCCTTTTTTGCCAGACTTCCCTACCCTATTGCAGCTAAAATATGCCACCAACAATTTTTTTCTTATTTTTCCATGATCAGGGAACAAAAATGAACACTTTTATAAGACGAAAGATTTTTTTTTTTTTTTTTTTTTTTTTTTTGGTGCCTGTGATTGTTGAAGCCATTTGGACCCCTAGCAGTTTGAGGGTTAAGCACCAAAAACATCAATTTATCCTACACACAGCTTAGTGCTCAGGGTTTGCCTTTCTGGATGACAAGCACAAATGCTCACCTAGACTGTGTGCTCTAATTTATATAAAAATTCAAGGCCAGTTTCTAATTGCTAAGCTATAAAATTCATGCATACAGTGATATAGTATTTTACCTTATTCCCATAATCATGACTTGATACATCCATATTGTCTAAAATTTCTTCTATTCGTGATATCAGCTGCTCAGCAAAGAATTCCTGATTGTAAAAAAATCACATTAAGTTCAGTACATTGATAACCATTTATAAACTGTAGTTAAAATTAAAAAATTTTAATGACAAGAATAATTATAGGTTTTTTAGGTAGTTACAGTATTGATCTATTCAAATCATTTTATCTCCAAAACTAAATTGTATACCTGCTAAAATTAAGAGCCATATGATACTTCAAAATAATACAGTTTAATTAAAGCTACTGTATATGTAAATCAAATAGCTCATTACAATAAATTCCTCTGTAAATGTAATACAGTTTATTAAAACCTATTGGAAATGCAGTGTGGTTTTTAACTACATCCCAATGTCACATGAGAATACTTACCTCATGCTTTCGTCTTATGGCTTCAACATTCTCACTTTTATTGTATGCATTCTGTTCGCTGGCTAATTCCTTCTCAATATCACGTACATACATGTGGAACGTATTTTCGTCAAGGCGGAACTCCAGCTGCAATGGGTAATTAGCATTACATTACTATATTTATAGTTTCATCAAAACAGGTGTTAAGAAATTTTATTAAAATGATGCTGAAATATATAATCAGCTACTGTAAATGTTATAATCAACAATTTTCTTTGAATTTGAAGTCAATCATAAAACCAGCATTGAATGTAATGAAACGCCATTCTCTGGGTGAGTTCCGGAGGCTCCCCGGAGCTATCCGGGCTGAATGGATATGTATAACTTTCTGGCATCAGTCAATGCATGGAGTTCTTGCCTACTAGGGATCACGAGCCAGAACCTGGCCCCCCTCTAGAGAGGCACGAGGAGTAATGGCCTATAGAGACTGAACCCCTCTCTAAGAGCAGGAAGCATACAGGGTGATCTCCTGATCAAAGTACAAGCACTCTACGGGTTTTGGCTGGTTGTCCGGAAGGGGCATATACAATCGACCGACAACATAATACATATCAGCTTAATAAGCTCCAGGGAGCCGAAGGGGATCCCCCCCAGAAAAACGAAGGGGATCCCCCCCAGAAAAACATATATCATATAATATAGTTAATCATGAAATCATGAGAAAGATTAACTTTAAACTGTCCATCTGAAAAATAGTTTGCAAATGATGTGAGAGCAAGGAAGTCTTTACCTTAAGCAGATGCAGTGGAGCATGGCACATCACATCATCCCACCGGCTCTGTATACTTTTGATGGCCACATTAATGGCATCCTGCTCGGACTCGGCTATGAATTTCTGTAAATCCTGTCCAGTAGCAATCACCTTCAAGAGAAGGTGCTCAGGAGCATTGATGAAAAAATCCTATATTCAAAGAAATGAGATTTATCAATATTAATATTTCACAATTATAATTTGGGGAAACATGGTTTTGAATTTAATTTTAGTGTGTGGATATAATAATTAATTCATTCTGTCATGAAATGTGTACAACACAGAGGTATGTAAACCATTTTACAACACAAATATATTTGCTTCAGTATTCTTATATGAGCACAGTGATGGGATGGCACTGAACCACTCTGGTAATCTTTCAGAACTAAACAAGTCACCATTAGGGTATGTGTGGTGGCAGTGTTTATTTCTAATTACATTTTATACATTCACTCTCAAATCCGTTGTTGAAGTAACAATATCCATTAAATTTGTAACTAGTTCATCGAGACTTGCTTAGCTAAATGAACTTTGCGGTTCAGTCCCTGAGCCCATTGAGTGCCTCTGTAACCCTTCCCACTACTGCCCACAGGATGGGTATGGGGGGCATAATAAGTAAATTAAACTGATCATCATAAAGTGGCAGTAGGGTGATAACTCTTACCAACATGCATACTGATACTGTATTCAGATGGAAAGCAACAGGCTCATCGAGAGACCACATTATATTTGCTACTTATAGCATTATTTATCCAGTTAACTTAGTGGAAATAAACAAATTCCTTACAAACAATAGTGTACTTCCTAATGCTGACTAACCTTATGAGTTTCCAGGTAGCTCTTAGTTGTAATGGCCTTCTCCTGGTATAGTTTTTCTGCACTAGTTATCCACTCAGTGACTTCTGATTCGCACTCCTTAAAGCTCTGCCAACATCGAATACTCTCACTCATGCGAGTTTCCCACGTTACAGAAGCAGCAGTCACACTGGAAAATCTATTTAGAAAAAATATTATACATTCAGTTCAAAATAAAATTTATAGTAAATATTATTTGTTAATTATCTTTGGTTTCTGAAGCTGCTGAAGCTAGTGTCGGAAAATACGATACCATTTACTAACCTTTAATATAATATGCAGATAAAATTGCTGCTGAATTTGTACTAACAAATTAAACAAAATATCTTAGTTATTCATCCGAAGAAAACGAGATTGTTGTGGCTTTTTTCCTGAGAAACACGGAATATCATTGCCACGTCGCAATTAAATTCATCAGCTAATAATGATGTGAATCACTTAAAACACCAGTCTAGTATTAGAATCTATAAAAAATCAGTGTTGAATGTAATGAAAAGTCATTTCTTGGGCGAGTCCCGGAGGCTTCCCAGAGCTATCCAGGCTGATATGAATATATCTAACTTTTTGTGTCAGTCAGTGTGGGTGGAGTTCTAGGTATACTGGGGACTCACTGAAACCTGAACGAAGACGGATCCATAATAGAGGCATAATCTGGGTCACGCAGGAAGGAAGCCGCAAAGGCATTCCGCACCACATGAGGCGGGATGCGGCAAGCCGAAAACCTCCAGAAAGACTGGGCCAAAGAACCTGAAGGGACACAGAACCGAACCCGGGGAGAGACAGACACCAAATCCAACTTGTACAAAATGAGGGGAAAAGAAAACCCCACTCCTTGTAACAGTAAGCCCCGCTCAGAGGGTAAAAAAAAAAACAGACGGGGACCAACGGGGCTCAAGGCCCCCAAGTCAGCCCCTCCTCAGCCCCGGAAACCACAACAGAACCTTGGGCTATGACGTCCCCCCCCCCCAAAGCCCTGGACTCAAAAGAAAAGGCCAGTGCAGCCATAGAAGCCGGAAGGAACGGGGCCCACTGGTCAGACCAAAACGCTTCAGCAGGGAGAACCGACTCTAATGCCTCCGTCACTACCCCGTTAGGGACATTCCCCCGAGACCGCTCGAGTCTCAAGACCATCTAAACCCTGCCCCCGATCCAGAAACCCTGAAACGTTTCGGAGCCGGATGCAGGGGGAGGAAGGACCAGACCAAACCACAGCAGGGGAAAGGACGAGGGGGTGCGGACTAAAGCAAGGCCGAAGTAATCAACAAACACCCCCAAGTCTGGGGTCCCTATAACCAAAACTGGGCAGCCTTGGGGCTTCCAGGGAAGCAACCAACCTAGTGCGTTGCAACAACCTAAACCTAACGTGCAACAACCTAAACCTAAAGTGCAACAACCTAAGCCTAACGTGCAATGCCTGCACTGCCTGTACCCAAATAGAGATATCAGTGGACTGGCTAAAATGAGTCACAAACAAGCAACAAAACTCGCAGGACTCTTGAGTCGAAGGTGTCACTGACCCAGCAGGCAGCGTGACGGAGGCAAAAACAACGAGTCACCCAGAGACAAGGGGACAGAGCAGCCCTCAAACTCACACAAAGCGAGGGGAACTCAGGGGTCACATCCATTGGACCCACGTGCCCCTGTGGAAATTCCCAGGGTCCTGAGATGGAACACACGGTCAGGGAAGCCTCAGGCAGGGTACTGATAACCTGCACCCAGGTCTAGCAACAAACTTTCTAGAAGCTGAACCCCCGGGATGTGTCCACTCACGGGAGCCCAGCAGGGGATACCACCCGAACTATACACACACAGGGGGCAACTAACAAAGGCAGGTCTCCCCACCAGGCAAAGAAAAAAAAAAAAGAAAACCCCGCAAGAGGACAACGTACCCAGACAAAACAGAACCAGCCGCTATGAGAGATAACAAACTGCACAGTACCCTGCACCCCTACAAGTGCAAACTACTTCTTACCCTAAGGTGAACAAGGGTGCAAGAAACACCCCAGCACACAAAAGGTGGCCGAACGCCAAGCAGCAAATGATCAAGCAGATGCAGAACCCAAGGAACTTGTGAAAAGTGGCCCCACGCCCCAAGGGCAGTACTTACTGGGCACCTAGGGAAGGTAGCCCAAGGCACATGCAGCCCGAGTACTTTAGAGAATACTTCTGGCTCGCGCACCACCCAAGGAACAGCTCACACCCCAAAGCACAGAGCTGGAGACAATGTCAGGAGCCAGAGCACACAACTTTAGCCTAGCACATCAGCCTCAGAACTGAGGTTTTGGGTGGCCAACGCAGTGTCTGGAACTCCACCTTCCCCCCTACCAGGGAGGGGGAAGCTGCACACCATGGCAACATGGTGACATCATGCTCACTTGCTTTCTTTGTCGAGTTCTGTCCACTCGTTTGACTTTTAGTAGTAGTTTCAACCAGAATAGGGATTTGTTTTGGGATACTTACCTTTCTGGGTGTCTGACCCAGTCAATGGCAGACATAGAATACTTCAAATCACGTGTGCATTTTTATAAGCCATTGCTCCTCGTGCCTCTCTGAGGGGGCCAGTTTCTGGCTCGTGGTCCCCGGTAGGCCTAGGAACTCCATTCACACTGACTGATGCCAAAGTCTAATATATGCATATCAGCCTGGATAAGCTCCGGGGAGCCGTAGGGACTCCCCCAGAAAAGTCCCAAACTTCCCGTTAATTATTTACTACTACATGAAGAGAGACATTAAATATTAACTGATATAAAAATATGATATTAAATTCAATGTGGCTAAACATCTTGCCCTGCCCAGAAATTGAACATGGGTCCTATTTCTTATGAACTGTCTTTGTTAACTACTGTGCTACAGATAACGTGTGCAGATTTTATAAACATATAGTTACAATATAACACATGACTTACCTCTCATTAAGTTTATTTATTTTTTCTTGTAGATCTTGAACATTAAGATTTTCACCGTCATTTGTAGTCCGCAGAAGATTTTGATAGACACGATTTTTTGTGTCAAGCATTGACTTATAGTACAGTTGGCGGGAAAAGAAGGCCTGTTAAGTAAATAGCAAGAAATAGATACTACAGTATATAATACATAAATGGCCCATTATAGTGTTACCTCTAAAATACAGGTAATGTTAGAATCCTACATTGTTCAGAGAAGTCCCCCACTATGAAAATCTAAGAAAAGAAACTTTACTTAGAAACTTTACTAAACGTCTGCCCGAAACGCTTTGCGTAATAGTGGCTTTAGGCATTGTATGTACTAGCTCTATCTATTAACCCAACAAACTTTGTAAAATCTCTTGTATGTATGTACCTTACCTAAATAAACATTTATTTATATTTATAAACATACATTGTATAACACTATTAAAACACTATTTCTGACAAAAAATTGTGTTATAAAGTATTTACTATTGAAAGCACAAGAATAATAAAAAAAGGATGAAAACAATATGATTTGCTAGAAATTACTAAATAGAGTTGATCCAAATAACAGCTGATTCAAAGAAAACCTGAATACGTTTCAAAATCTCAATTCCAGTAGGGTGATTTGGTATCGAAATTAATACCGCATTTATTAATTATACATTAATAATACATTCATTATATATATTTATTATCAGGAGACCTGGATATAGGAGGATACACTGTGCACAACCAGCGTTGAAAGTACAGTAATGAAATGCCATATTCTGGATGAGCCCCGGAGGCTTCCTGAAGCAATCTGAACTGATATAGTGCTTTGTTAGTTTGGGTTCATCAGTCAGAGAAAAATGGGCGAAACTAAAACTACTGTCTGGTGAAAATTGCTACCTACGTCCGGAAAGAGCAAAAGAACTCCCCCAGAAAGAAAACAAGCAACACGTCATGCATCACTCCCGCTCATTAGTGCTCCCTCCACCCCTCGCCCCAAAGGGGGGGACTGTGATTGTGATCAGTCACAGTCACTCCTGTGGCTGTGACCCTAAACTAATATGGCACATATCATTTTGGATAGCTTCAGGGAGCCGACGGGGCTCCCCACAGAAAATGTATTTCAAATCATAAAAATAAGGCATTGCTACATGAACTAAAAGTTACTATGATTCACATGTAAAATATTCAGTACAGTCAGTTAATCTACTGTCATTAATAGGACTATGGTTTTCAGAAAATTTATCACAGACAAATTTCACTCCCCCAAAAATAATAACAGACATGCAATATAAAGTCTGTCAGTCCCATCAGAAAAAACTCACCACATGATACAGTAGGTGATGACCAATCCTGTAATTACCAAGCATAAAAGAACACCTACCCTATGTTTCTCTAGTTGGATTCTTGCCGTCTCATTGATGGCGATGAAAGAAAAGGGTGACTCGGGATCTTCACTCTACACAAAGCAACAGAAAGAGTTGTTATGTGACATTTACAATTTTCAAATCTGACACCTAACTATAACCTTCTGGATTTAATTAATGTTGGTGGGAATAAGGTTTTAAAGAACAAGTCAAAATCAAAACGGAGTACTGTAAACAATTAATAACTTACCCATTATAACAAAATGTTAATGTAAAACTTCAATACAAAAATTGATGATGGCTATGTGGGAAAAACATGAGACATTATAGATGTACAGGACAAAATGTTGGCTAAACAATCAACACCTCCACACAATAGATAACATCAAACAAAGATCTGGATATAATTTGGGATAAGAGTGATCAACTACCGGGTAATTATCATCATATTATGATACTTAGCAACATTAAAAAACATTATCCACAGATTACCTCAATTTAACAAGTAATACTGCATAATTTATATAAATTAGTATTAAGGTTACATAAGAATGCAGTATTATACAAGTTGAGGCACTCTTGGTACAATTAAGGGATTTTATCACATGTATTTTTTTATAACACAGGTATTTGTAATTTAAGACGGGGCCTAAAACCTTCACCAAGCATATCAACAAGCACTAAGAAAATTACTTTATGTTTAGTAAGTTGGCCCTGCATATGTTCATTTGTGCCATGGAGTGTAAAGGAGTCCAAGAGGCTCACTGCTTCATCTAGCCAGTGGTTTATTTCAATAATTCCACTGTCCACTGCTTCCAGTTGAGTTATAATCTGAAAATAAATAAAAAGATAAAAGTTATCTGGAAAATATTGTTTATGCTTAATTGTTCTATCTTAAAGCTGCAGACATCGTCAATTGTTGATTCACAGGGTAACCATCATATGAACAGTTAAAAAATCAGCATTGAATGTAATGAAACACCACTTTCAGGGTTGAGCTCCAGAGGCTCCCTGATGCTAATTGACTGATATTCACTATATTAGTCTAGAGCATCAGTTACTTGGAGTTCTTGCCTATCGGAAACCACGAGCCAGAACCTGATAATCTCAGGAAGGTGCAGGGAGCAATGGCTTATGAGCACTCCACTTTTTGAGAGTATAGTCATGTCTGCCGTCGACTGCAGAGACCTGAGCCCTGGCATGATCCTTCTGCGAAGCACGAGAATGCCCACCCCAGATAATTAACAATTCGGAAAGAAAACAGCAACTAGCAGAAACTGCTTGCAAAAACTAAGTAACAACGAAGTCCACAAAAAATAAAGGACAAAAAGGCGAAGAAAACTGAAGAGCCAGATCCCAGATTGAATCAATAGAGGGAGCGAGGACAGCCTGCTGACACACGAGTCGAGAGATGAAAAACAGAGACACCGCCTCCCGGAGGATAGACGCACACAGTTTCAGCAACACAGCCAACGCCCCAGCAGCCGAGACCAACGCCCCAGACGATAGCCCAGCACTCATCATCTCCACACCCTCCCCAAGCGAGAAGCGAGATAGCCCTAAGCACATGCAGCCCCAAGTACTGGTACTTCTGGCCAACGCCCCAACACACGGCAGGCACAATCACTAGTGGCAAAATCCTGACAAGAAATGGCAGCCAGAGAAGATGTCAGCCCCAGCTGGCTTCAGTCAACGAACTGATGATCTAGCGGCTGGCTCGGTGGGACGGGGGCCCCACCAAGCTACATACTCTCATACAAAGGAGTTTTCATAGGCCATTACTCCCTACGTCTCTCAGAAGGGACCAGGTTCTGACTCGTGGTTCCAGGTAGGCAAGAATTTCGTATGACTGAAGCCTCAGACTAATATTGCTAATATCAGTTTGATAGCTCCAGGGAGCCGGCTCCCCCTCGGGAAATATTAGAAAGTTATCTTCTGCAAACAGATTGGTATATGGTTGGAACAAGTTATGTAAGAAGGCGGAGAATACTAAACCCATCAGTAGTTTCAAAGCATCATATGACAGAATACTTGGAAGATGGGACACAACGAGCGTAGCTCTCATCCTGTAACTACACTTAGGTAATTACAGTTAGGTAACTGCACACACAGATCTGTACAAAGTATATTCAATCTTTACCAGCCACAACTTACTTGAGTTGTAAGGTACATCTTTTGAGGAATGACTGCTCGATATCTAACTAGCTCTTCCTTTTCTTGCTTGAGAGACCACATCATTCTCTCAATCTCATCAGGTGATAAGTCTTGAACTAGAGCCTGGAAAGCCTTAGAAATATTTTTGAAGAGTAGTTCCATTTCTTCAATATCAGCATTTAGTTTCTGCAATTGAAATAAGATTTATTTTCTTACAATATACACAAATGTGAGTAAAGAAGAAAACCTAAATTATTAATTAAAAATAATGTCTACTAAACTATAATAATAATAATAATAATAATAATAATAATGTTTATTCAGGTAATAGGACATACATTCAAAATGAGTTACAAAGAGAATGTTTGATTTCTAGACAGAGCTAGTACATACCATGGCTAAAGCCACTAATACACACACCATTTCGGGCAATCCTACTGTAGTGCTTAATTGAACCCAAGTTTGATACCCGAGATTGACTCCAAAGCAGGGTGAGATGTTTGGGCATATTTTCTTAAACTTGGTGTCTCTGTTCACTTATCAGAAAATACATACCTGGGAGTTAGGCAAATAAATGTCCTTAACACTTTCGCGCTAACCGGACTCACCGGTGAGTCCTGTTTCATCTAACGCTAACGCATAGTGGACATAAAGTTATGTCCTCTTGTAAAATATTTGTATAAAATTCAATTTTTATCCGATTTACTTTGGGTTTGTTTCAAACTGCGCGCCATGAGGCTCTCTTTCTCACCACTAGGCTGCATTGTACAATAAGTTCATGAAAGGTGTGGACCACTTCGATCAAATGGTATTATGTCCCAAACGGGTTGCAGGTGGGTGACTTTAGCCGTTTATACTGGTAATGCTTCCCCCATATCATGTATTATATGCATATGTCTGTTTAGGGAATTTTATTCCGATCAATGTACAACCAAAAATAACTGTGTGCAACAAGTATAAACTTGACAAACATAACAAAAGTAAAAACATTTCGTGTGTATTTGACGCTCACTGATATGTTCCAGCGTTGTTTTATATTTGGCGCTAGTCTATCTTACGCTTTGTTGATCTTTTTTACCTATGGGCTCATAGAACATTCTATTGCGAACACATTGACACAAAAATGAATGACGTACATAGAAAATTAATGTCATGAGAGTGAAATAAGTATAAACTTTCAAAGCGCCGTGCGTCGTCCCGTCACCGATACCGGGTAACAATTTCACCACTTCCCACACTCTTGCGGGCGGGCCGCATCATTATTCTACGCTTATATTTATATCACCGTGTTGGGAATTTCATTGCGAGTCCATTGATACCAAAATTAATGCTGTAGAACAAGTGTGGAGGTGATAACAATCCCAAGAGTAAAAACATTTTGTTGCTGTTGGGCGCTCACGGCGAGTCATCTTCGTAGTTATTTATTTGGTGCTGGTATCCCTATACGTTTCGTGACTTTTTTTACTGATGTTCTTCTAGAGAATTTTATTGCGAACACGTTGGTACCTAAATGAAATACGTAGCTCAAGAACTAAGGTCATGAGAGTAAAAAGAGTATACACATTTTTGTTTTTACGCTTACGCGGCAAAACGCTCGTTGCACTTACGGTTGGCTGAGTGACCTTCGCGGAGAGCGCGAAAGTGTTAATTAGGATGACAAAATAAGTGAGATTTACATGATATTTGGTAATTGTATGTTAATAAGGTATTATCCATCACATCACATGATTTTAGGAAATGTGTGCAGCATGTCTGAATAATTCCACATGTGGCCAGCCACAATGGGCTATACTGCCCTGATTGACTAAGTTAGTTAGTTAGTTTAGTTCATTTATTAAGCACCTCATACCCATCTTGTGGGCGGTAGTGGAAAGGGTTACAGAGGCACATAATGGGCTCAGGGACTGAACCCCACAATTCATTTAGCTAAGCAAGTTACAATCTTGATGAGCTAGTTACAAAATTCAGTATAAGTCGTCACATCAACAATGGGTTCGAGATCGACCACAAGTACAGTTTCTAAATTAAGCAACTGACATATGTGGAGAGCTAGTGTCACAATTGATATGTTTCAATTTTATAACCATAACTAAATGCTTAAGTTTCAAGTCAGTGAGAAAAGACATACATAACTATAATACCATAATTAAAATATTGAAAATGATGATGATTATAATTACAGAATATTACATTACATATACAGTATATCTTCTGACCTTATTCTTTTGAAGCCTGAAATGATGATAAGGATCATAGAGATTCTTAAAACTAAACTTCATGAATGATTTGCCATTACGATCTAAAACTTACTTTAAGCTGCTCTCCATATGTTTTCACTGCTTCAACTGTACACACATTTGTGGAATTAAGAATGACCTCAGCATTCTCAAGCCACAATTCAAGTCGGTCCTGTCCAGACTGGTAGTCGTTTTTGGTTCGCATTATCTGCCCACGATGAAGATACTGTTGCACAAACTGGAGTGAACAAAAGAAATAAATAAATAAATAATATATAAATATATAAAACAATAATTTAGGCCAGCTTTATAAGAATAATAAAATTGCAATCTCTTACACACTAACCACTACACTGTTGAGTATATGGAAAATAAATTTATAACAGTTACAATATGAATAAATATTTTTCTGATAGGGTTCCCTCAGTAGCTCCTTGATGCTACAACCTGAAAGAGACAAAGCCTTTGGAAAACATACCAGCACCTGACAGAGCCCAGGACCACAATCTGGCCCCGTCAACTGGCAAAGGGAAGCCTGGATATCAAAGACTATCAAAGTGCCAAGAAAATAAACACCAGCAAGCCAGAAGCACTAAAATAATAAGCAACTGCTTGCGAACAATTGAACAAATTTGAAGAAAGAAAAATGTCATAAAGGTTTGTTCACTTTATGTAAGGTAGGCTGCTCCATTATTTATAACATCGAATATCATATTGATGTTTTTCGGTGGTAGAACGGATTAATTTGATTTCCATTATTTTAAATGGGGAAATTAGTTTTGAAAGACAAGCGTTTCACATAACGAGCTCAGTGCCGGAACGGATTAAATTTGTTATTCGAAGTTCCACTGTACTGACAAAAGCAACGCAAGGCAAGAAAAATTTCCATCACAATATGCTTACTTGCCACCAGGTGGCCAAGGTGACCATATAGAGAGTACTGTATAATAATTTGTTAGCATATTTGCTTATATTTTGCATACGTGTATCCCAATAAATTTCAGTATAAAATTATTCCTGCCCAATCAACCAGTCATTTTACAGAAATATCCAGCGAAACTGTTGTTAATTAATGCTTTCCATGAAGGTCAAAGCTTCTACTGCATCTAGCTGTCCAAAAAATTATGTTCCATTCTTGTCGGATTCCACGTACAAAGAAAACTGTCTTCAGACGATTACTAAATCCAGTGCTACAGTAATATTGTGTCTTATTCTGGTGATAAAGATGGACTGTGGATAAGTTGTGAGTCCCTCTTTCAGTGAGGTTATGAACCAATGGGTCTGACCAGATCTGGCTGGATGACCTTGTGGACAACCTCACCTTTGGCAAGGTTTCGATGAGCCTAACTAGTTTCCTGTCCATGACAATAAAACACCAGTATAAAGGAGATTTCTGGAGGTCTGTGGACCACATTTTTCCCACATAACATTAAGCTCAGTATGTGCAAATGTGTGCAGCATAAACTTTTCTAGAAACACATTCTGCAAGCAAATGGAGAGTTCACTGTACTACTAAAGCACACGAGGAAAATGCGGATGGTAACATAAGAAAAAAATCTGACCTACCTGGAAGAGTTCATCCCATTTGGTATTAACTGTGATGAGTTTTTCCCGGATCTCTTGAGCTACTTCTGGACGACATGTGGCAGCCAAGAAGTTACCAGTTTCATTCATTTCACTGTGCTTCTCCTTCCATTCACCCAAATCCTGTACAGCAAGAAAGTAACATGTTGGGTTCCTTAATCAATATACAGCAATAACAAATAAATACACTTAACACTGATATTTAAAACATATAGACAAACAAAATCAAAAGCAAGTTCAGAGTATTGACTCATTTATAAATTTATAAGGCAAATTTCAATGTTAAAGGTAACTAACTAATTGACTCCAATTCTTCAACATAATGCAATATATGAAATGGGGAAAAAACCAGCGTTGAATGTAATGAAACGTCATTTTCTGGGTGAGACCCGAAGGCTCCCCGGAGTTATCCAGGCTGATATGCTAATGTCAGCCTTTGGCATCAGTCATGTGTATGGAGTTCTGTGAGCCTACCGGGGACCACGAGCCAGAACCTGGCCCCCTCAGAGAGGCATGGGGAGCAATGGCCTATAGAAACCCCTGTGTGGTTGGAAGCATTCTATGTCTGCCATCGACGGGTGGATAGCCAGCACAGGGGTCTGGGGCTTCCCCTTCCCCTTCCTGGGGAGAGGGGAGCTGCGCAGATAGCGGTGCGGCGATGTGTGACATCATGCTCTTTTGCTCGTTTTTTTTTTTTTTGGGGGGGGGGGGAGTTCTATCCACATGTTTGGCATTTTGTATCAATTTTCACCTGAATAGGGGTTTGTTTTGGGACGCTTATCTTTCTGGGTGCCTGAACGGCTCTTTGGCAGACATAGAATGCTTCCAACCACACGGGGGTTTCTATAGGCCATTGCTCCCCATGCCTCTCTGGGGGAAGGGGGGCCAGCCAGGTTCTGGCTCATGGTCCCCGGTGAACCATAGAACTCCATACATATGACTGATGCCGAAGTCTGACATTAGCATATCAGCCTGGATAGCTCCGGGCAGCCGAAAGGGCTCCCCCCAGAAAATAATATTTAGGATGGTTAAATCCATTATTCTTAGCACACTCAAAACATAATTCAAAACAAACAAAACAATATATAAAGCATTATCAAACAATTCAGGAAGTAAACTGTAACCTGACCTTTGCATGTGCAAAACCACAGTATAACAGTAATCTTTTTTTCATTATTTACTGGTGCTGTATATACAAGAGTTTTTATATTCTTGTAAAGCCACTAGCACACATAGCATTTCAAGCAGGTTCTTACTCTTAAGTTTCACTGGAATACAACCCCGCCAAATAGATTAATAACCAGTACTCATTCACGGCTGGGTGAACAGAGGTGTACGGTTAGGGACTGGTGCCTAATCAATCCTCTTCACCCTGGATACTGCAGTATCCATGGCGCAGTGGTAAAGCACTCGCCCGGCGCTTCATGAGCGATTTGGCCTGGGTTCGTATCCTGGTCAGGGAAGATTGACTTGGCACCAATCCTTAACTGTAGCCTCTGTTTACCCAGCAGTGAATGAGTACCTGGTTGTTAAACAATTTGGCGGGTTGTATTCCGGCGAAAAATTAGGATTAAGGACCTGGCAAAATGCTATGCGTGTTAGTGACTTTACAAGAATATATGTAAGGCTACGAACCCAGGCTCGCGAAGCACGAGGCGAATGTCTTTCCACTTCGCCATGGGGACTTATGAATACAGTACAGTACTTCTCATTTAGTATTTAGCATTGTTTACCCTATAATACTTTCAATTAATTTTTTTTAACTTCTTTAAGTTTTGCCCAAAATGATTTACATATTAGTGGTTTTATTTTAGGTACCACTGTACCTTCTAATATATCTCTGTATTGTCCCTATGTATGCATATTTAATGAATAAAATATTCTTATTCTTATTGCTGTAATAATAATAATAATAATAATAATAATATTATTATTATTTTCATGTCTGCACATCTGATCACTATGAAGCAGACAATTGCCATACATGTAAATCCTTTTCATTATCATTTAATATCATAAAATAATTTTACAATTAAGTATTTTATACAAAATAATGAGTGAAAGGATGCCTGGCACATGTTCTGAGAGCAGCGAGTAATGCTGATAACTGTTCTTACAGCAACAAGCAATGCTGCAGAACTCTAGTAGTGAGGAATAATTTCTTCACATTAACTCTAGGCAAATTGAAAATTCATTAAATCTGGAAAAAAAAAATGCAGAAGAGCAACTTTACCTGAAAGTAATCCATCTTATCTTCTTCAGAGAGGCTGACCATGGCCAAGGCCCGATCCAACCATGCCTCAAACTCTTGTGTGAGCTCAATGAATTTTTTCCAGTAGGTTATGACCTCCTCCAGCAGACTCTGAATACACCTCAACTCCACCGAAACATTCTTCCATCGTTCATTCATCTCGAGCAAGAAGTTGGCAATACCATCACTCTCAGCTTTACCTAAGTTAAGGTAGGAGAAGAGACATATAGTGTGTTATCTTTATGTAGAAGTGTGTTGCTAATATGTGGTAGTGTGTTATTAATATGCAGTAGTATGTTACCTTTATGAGGTAGTGTGTTACCTTTATTTAGCAGTGTGTTACCTTTATTTAGCAGTGTGTTACCTTTATATAGATGTGTTAACTTTATGTAGTATTGTATTACTTTCGAATAGAGGTATAATAACAATAATGATAATACAGTAATAATAATAATAATAATAATTCATTGTGTCCCTCCCCATGGTTGAGTTAGTGACCCTCCCCAGGATGCAACGTCACAACAAGCTGACCAACTTCTGGGTACTTATTTACTGCTAGGTGAACAGGGCCATTAGGTGATAGGAAATGTGCCCAACCATTTCTGTCCCACCCGGGATTCGAACCCGGAAATCTAGATTGTGAGTCGAGAACGAAACCAACTCTACTACTGAGACCTCTTACCTTTATGAGGTAGTGTAGTGTAATGTAACCTTTATAGTGCAGTGTGTTACCTTCATGTAGTAATTAGTTACCCATGTGTAGCAGTGTTGTTTATATAGTATACTGTATTGCATTACCAGTATATAGTAACAAATTTAGTTTTGTATGGCATGCTCCTATCTGCACAAGATAACCTATACTGACATACATTATAGAGTATTCTTAAACATCTTGCAGTCATAAGTTAAAAGAGACTAAGATAAAAATTTAGAAATAGACATTATTGATATGAATGTTTACCAAGTATTCATATATAAAATGAAAATTTATTACTGTACTTACTTAGATTAGAATCTTTTTTATATGCCTCAGAAACCTGTTGCATTTCGTGGAAGGCTCGATCAAACTCTTGGAAAATATTTCGTGTTCCAACAAAGGATCGGTATTCCGCAAGAATTTGCTGAACTTCTTGTTCCTTGCCATATTTCACAGCCCAAGTCTTCAGTTTTGCTTCCACTAAAATCAGGAATGCTACCAAGCAGTACTGTTGAAAGTTAAAGAAATTTTTTTTTTATATTTTAAAACATGTAACAAATATTTTACAAAAGACTGATTGTATATAAACCTCATCTTAGTAATTATGTAAGATGAAGTACCTAAGTGTAGTTACAGGATGACAGCTATGCTCGTGGTGTCCCATCTTCCCAGCACTCTGTCATATAACACTTTGAAAACTTCTGACAGTTTTGGCCTCCACCACCTAACTTGTTCCGACCATCTACCACTCTGTTTGTGAAAGTGAATTTTCTTATATTTCTTTGACAGCTTTGTTTAGTTGGTTTAAATCTATGACCTATGACCTTAAATCTATGAGTTCTTGAAGTTTCAGGTCTCAGTAATTCTTCCCTATCAATTTGATTGATTCCTGTTACTATTTTGTATGTAATGATCACATCCTCCGTGAGCCAGTCGGAAGACAGCTCCAGGAGGGAAAAGAAGTGCAATTCTGCAACCAAAAGGCCCCGAGCATGTAAGTCTTCCGCCACCTGCGCCGCCGAAAGGGAGGGAACTTGCACATGGAGCTGAATGATACCAACATCCCAGAGAAGGGCAGGAGCAAACAAGTGCTCATCGAGGTGCTCAAGGTCGCCCCCTAGGAAAACCTGAAGCACCATCGAAGCCTCCCGCCACTCAAGCGTATGGGAACGGCAAAAGGAGTGCCAAGCCTCCAAGCTAAAGACAGGACAGTCCGCCAGCCAGGATGACTCCGAAACCTTGTAACGGAGTCAGAAAGGGAACGAAGTCCCAAACTTGAAAGCCGAACGACCCATTGCCGAGGCATAATCCGGGTCACACAGAAGGTTTGCCGCAAGGGCCACCTGCACCGCAGCAGGTTGGCTGTGATAAGTCAAAAACCTCCGGAAAGACGGAACCAAAGTGCCCGGGGAACACGGAACCAAACCAGGGGAAGGGCGGACACCAAATCCAATTCGTACGCAGAGGGGGGAAAAGAAAACCCCACTCTTTGTAACAGTAAGCCCCGCTCAGAGGGTAGAAAAACCCAGGCGGGGTCCAGCGGGGTCCAAGTCCCCCAAGTCAGCCCCTACCCCACCCCAGGATCCTCCACTGCAGGACCCGGGGGCCGAGTCATCACCCAAAGCACCGGCCTCAAAAGAAAGGGCCAGAACAGCCATGTAAGCGGGACGGAAGGGGGCCCATTGGTCAGACCCAGAGGCTTCGGCAGGGAGATCGGTCTCGAATGCCTCCATCGCCATACTAGAAGGAGCATTCCCCGACACTGCTTGAGTTTCAAGACCATCTAAATAATACCCCGACTCAGAAACCCTCAGACGTTTCGGGGCCGGAAGTAGGGGGGGGGGGAACAAGGACGCAGCACAGCAGGGGAAGGACAAGGAGGTTCAAACTGAACCGGGTGCGGCCTGAAAAGTGTGCGAACTAGCCAGAGATTCGTTGAATCGGGGTATGTTGAATTGAAGTTGTACTGTATCTTAGTACAGTATTCCTAACAAAAATATTTTCTTCTTTTTTGTTCAATACATTGTTGGAGTAGAGTATTGTTGGTACTTAAATTTTATTCAATTAAATTATTGAGTAAATCAACTACCTTATAAACTGTATGCAAGTAAATAAGTAATTATCAAAAGAAGGCACCAAGCCGGGAAGGCTATGTAGCACCATCAAATGTGCGGAATAATTATAAGGCACTAAATATCACTAAGGATGCCAACATGAGAACAGAAAAGCATAAGACGAATGATATCAAAGTATTCGATTCACCAAGAATACTATCAAGAGACAAGTAATCGCAAGGGACAGTCGGGAAGCAGGACACACACTCGTCTTGGAAGTCAGGACATTCAACAAGGATATACACAACTATAAGAGGGACAATGCAGTTTGGACAATAAGGAGCAGGGCAGCGCTCCATTAAGTGTCTGAGTTAAGCATGTATGGCCAATACGCAACCTCGCCAGAGTCGTTCCCACCACCAGTTACTGTAGTAGGAGGAAGGCCATGAGGACACACTACTCTTTAAGAGTACGCAGTTTGTTACCAATAACAGAAGACCAACAACCTTGCCAACGGGCAAGGATGGAGGAATGAATAACTGGGTAAAAGTCGGAATAAGGAATACCTTTATGGGAGATGGGACAAGTGTGAATAACTTTCTAAGCAGCAGCATCCACACGGTCATTTAAAGACACCAATATGACTGAGAACCTAGCAAAACTCCACTGTCTTAAATCTACTGGAGATAAGAAACAGCCAATGTTGAATCTTAACTACCACCGGATGGACTGTATTAAAGGACTCCAGAGCCATGACGGCACTGCGAAAGTCAACTACAATCACAAAGGAGGACTGACAGCGAGAAAGCAGTAGACGAAGAGCATAGAGAATAGCATAAAGTTCTGCCGTGAAGATGCTAGTTTCCAGAGACAGTTGACACAAATATAGGTGTGGTCAGCAAAAACAACAAAGTATCCTACACTGTCTGCAGACTTAGACCCATTGGTGAAGACGGAAATGGAGCGGGTGTGGGAAGAAAAGTGTTCAAGGAAAAGGCATTTCAGAACTGTAAGAGGGGTAAAAGCTTTCTTTAGTCACGTGCGTCAGGGTTTTATAAAATTTAGGGAGGGGGACTCCACGGGGGCAAGGACAGAACAACATGAGGAGAAATATTGGTAACACTAAACGAAAGAGAATTTTGTAGGCGAGACAACCACAGAAAAAGGGAGGTGTTGAAGGGGAACAGGGACCACAAGAGGGGTAAAAGTCAAAGCACGACATAGGTGAGAGTGAGGGTGCTATAAGGACCGTGCAAGGTAGCGAAGACAGTAGCGATCACGGCAGTCCTGGAGAAACATGAAACCAGTTTCAACATACAAGCTGAGGGTAGAAGTCGAACGAAAGGCACCAGAACTGAGGCGCAACCCAGTATGGTGCAGAGTATTAAGATGGTGAAGAGTAGACGGAGAAGCAGACGAGTAAGCCGAGCAACCATAATCGAGTTTAGTAAGTATGAGAGAGGAATTTAAAGAGAGGAGCGTGCCTCTATCCCCAAGAAGTATGGGACAAAACCTTAAGTAGGTTAAGGGCCTTAGAGCATTCAACTCGGAGGTAAGAAATATGGGATGACCAAGACAAACGAGTGTCAAAGATTATCCCCAAAAGCTTAGCGGAATCACTGTACACAAGGGGATGACCATAAAGTGACAAAGAGGGATGAAGAACGACCTGTTTCTGAGTAAAAGTCACAGTACAAGTCTTAGTAGCAGAGAGCTTGAAGCCATTATTGGTGGCCCAAGACGACACGGCATCAATCGCAAGTTGAAGCCCTCGTTGAAGGCGAGGCGAATCATCACCTCAACAGCAAAGGGTAAGATCGTCGACATAGAGAGTGGAGAAGATGCCAGAAGGAAGGGAGGAAAACTGTGTGCAAAAAACTAACTTGTATGGCAGGTAAGGTAAGGTGAATAAGACTTACTCTGTGTTCCAGGTACTTAAGTTTGATTTTCCTTTGTGCTGCACGAGGGGCAATAGTTTTTAGCCTCAGTTCCATGTACTCAAGCTGCTGTTGTGGGATGGAAGATGCATCAGCAGAGTTTTTCACTGCCTCAAACTTTGCTGCAATTGATGGTAGCTCTGCGAAGAATGCCTTGTGTTCTTCTATCTTTCTACTTAACAAATTGGCAATCTGGAAGAAAGAAAGAAAGGTTTCAAAACTTTAATGTGCGGAATGTAATTAAAAGCTATGTAATTTAAAAACAGCTTACACCTGCAGTAGTACAGAGTTGACTTTGTTAAATAAAGTACTGTATTACATTTTGCCTGGTGTGATGCTCAGCATTCTCTTACACTTTCTAGGAAAGTTTCAAGTCATGGTTCATACTATGAAATAAGCAATTATAAGTGTGAACAGCAAAACAGAAAATATAGAGTGTATGTTTAGAATGTTTAGCAATTTGAACGGAGGATCTATAAGTTGTGTGAAAATAACATTTGTTAATAATTCTGATTGCTGATTCTGATTTTTGCTGGGTGAAGATGGGGTTGAAGTAACCTGTAGATACAGATACCATAAGTCAGATAGGAATGAATTAGTGAGCAATATATGTAGTGTAAGAATAGCAGAGTGGGAGATAGAGTATCAGATGTTGAAAGTACTTAATACCAACTATTTTGGATACTTTTTTTTTTGCTATGTTCTGTATGTTAATGCTGAAGTTGTCTCTTGTGAGTGTACAAGCATAGGAATTTTCCTTCACTTTTAATATCAATACTTATAATGTTTATTTGAAATGTGGTGTTAAATTAAGTCAACCCATGGTCCAATCCATCCAAATTACATGCTTGTTGCAGTCTGTTAAAAGTATGTGTGTTCTTTGTCAAGTATGCATGAACATGGGCTCTTTCTTTGCTAGCCATAGCAGTATTAATAATATCTGTTCTTAAGGAGTAACTCTCCAGATTAAGGACAATTCTCTTCTACAGACATCTCTAGTTCTGATAACTTTCATGCATTCTAACTCTTGATCATAGTTGCAGTAACACCACCACTCTCATTTGGTCTACACTTGTGGAGTCCTGTGTAATTGTGAATGGTAAGCAGCTGTGCTGAGTAACCTTTTAGCATGTTTAGCTGCTGAGTAACCTTTTAGCATGTTTAGCTGCTGAGTAACCTTTTAGCATGTTTAGCTGCTGAGTAACCTTTTAGCATGTTTCAGTTAAAATTACAAACAACAATTTATAATTGAGAGCTTGCAGTAAGAGTATGGTAATATTAAATATGTGTTATAGATACTATACAGTATACCTTAATTAAACCTTATCTGAAAATAAATATTTATTATAATACCAATTTAATTTAAAACAATGAAATAAATATATGAGTAGTTTCCACAATTATTACCTCATCATTCTTTCCATAAAGCTTGTCTTCAGTGCCGAGCACAGACTCAGCACGGCTCAGCCACTCACCAATGGGACCAAGAGCACCTGGGAGAGTTGCATCTAAGAGCCAGGTCCAATGTGACATCTGAAGTGATACCTGGAGGGGTTCATAAAGTTCATAGGATGAATTGAGAAGTAGATCAAAACCTTCAATGAGGTACACCTGATTACTCAATACTCATAATAAACCTTGAGAGTTCAAGGTTCAAATTCAAGGTTCAAAGAGAGTTTATGTTCAAATAACATAAATCTTTAGAATTTTTGGAAAGTTGAATATGACAATGAGAAGTAATAAGCAATATTTAATAACAAGAAAATAAGGACTCCTAGTAATGAGTTTATAGCAATATTGGTGGCAATTGTTATACACAAAATATGTACAAATTTGATGCTGAGTAGGATTTTGATAATAAAGTTCGGAATGTAATTTTTAAAGTAATTAAATTATGCGTCATTAAATCATAAGACAAATAGAGGTTGAGTCAATATTAAAAACACATTTCTGAGCAAAAGTCTCTGGTTGTTCCCAAAAGTAATAATTCATTGTGTCATAGCCAAAATTCATGAACAGTCAGGCAGGATGACACTGAGGCACCAATGTCAGAAGAAATTTGTCAAATATCCCTTTTGGCATCAAATACAGTGATAGGGAAGCACCAAGAAAATATTAATCCAGCTCAGGATGACAGTAATGGACTGTGGTAGCACACTCTCTACATGCCTCACAAGCAATTTTGTCTGGATTCAAGCCGTGGCCAGGAAAGATTTACTGGACACCTATCCATAAACTCAGCAGTAATTGGGATCTGGTTGTAAACCAATTGGCAGGACATATTTCCAGGAATATGTATAAATGTGTATATGTATAAAAGGGACTTGGTTTTAATGCATATTAGAACCCCTACCATGAACAGGAAACACCAACTAGCTTAACGAACTCCACCTGAAGCTGGAAAGAGCTCCTGGTATGCCACCAACTTAACAACTGCCAAGTGGGTACAGTCCCTCAAGTCCTCTGCAAAGAGGTGCTAAAGTAAGGACTGTAAATATTAGTTATACTTTAGAGTGCGGCTTTCAATCCCATACCTTACAGTTTAAAGAAAGAGTTCAACCAATTTACACACTCCTATAGAGCAGTGGTCTACGTTGTCAGTTCACAACTAAGGCTAAGGACAACTAAGGTTCAATTTTTAGGCAAAATAGACACAGTTGTGCACTGTAAAACAGATGCTTATTATTATTATTATTATTGTTATTATTATTATTACTACTATTACTGTATATACATGACAGCGCTGCTCATGTCAAAACTTTTAAAATGCTGAACAATTTGGAGGTTTTTGATCCAAACAACTTCTTCCAAAGGTCAGATGTAACACAAACAAGGAGCAATGGTTCCAAGCTCAACAAGTTACAATGTAGGGCTGAAAACAGAAGATGCTTTTTCATCCACAGGGTAATAAACCCATGGAACTACCTACCTGCTGAAGCTGTAAAAGCTAAACCTCTTTGAACTTTAAAATCCAGCTTGAAAAAAAAATCAGGACAAATGGGGGGAACCTTTGACAAACTTAACAAGGTCTCAACGAGGCTTGCTGTCCTCGTTGAGGCCACTAGTGTGTTAGTGGTCCTCAGGTATATTCAGGTAAATTATTCAGGCAAATCTCCTTGCCTTGCTGACGAGGGAGTCTATAACTAACTGGTTCACATTACCCTGCCACCAACACAGGGATACAAGCACAATCCAGAGAATCAAGTGTCACTAAGAGGGATTCCCACCTGCATACTGTCACAGGCACAGGCAGGGGGAGGGAGGGAATTATCAAGGGAAAGTGCCAAGCCATTATGAATATATAGCACTAGGAAGGGGTCAGGATAAGGATTTGGGATGGGACAGGGGAAAAGAATGGTGTCAAACCATTTAGATGGTTGGGAATTGAACGCTAACCTGCATGAAGCAAGACCGTCACTCTACCGTCCAGCCCAAGTGGTTGGGCACACAGGCAGAGAGAAAACAGTCCGTCTTCTATCCAAGACTAAGTTAAAAACTGATTTATGTAGATTTTGATAAATAAGTATTTAACTTATATATCTGGTAGTTTAATCAACTGACAGAATGATTGTTTCTCATTGTCAAGAAGAGAAAGCATGTTAGGTTTCCATAT